>NW_017672215.1:0-53795 GCF_001879085.1 Nicotiana attenuata
CAGCAGTCTTCCTTTCTTACTATAAATAGAAGAGATATCAGTTCTATTATTTACATCGTAGTTTAGGGAATTACGAATAATATACCAGTTTCTCTCTATACTTGTCTTTATTTTACAGTCTTTATTTTATAACACGAAGGACAAATAAAATTATTTTTAAATAGTAAAATAAGAAACATATGATAATTTTGAGAGACATAGAAATAAGACATGAAGATCTATCAAGTAAAGATATAAATTTTGGTTATCTATTTTAGAAGAAATATTGAAATGATATTCACCCTCACGACGTTTTCAATTAGTAAATATGCAATACTATGATTCTTATTTGAGTTACTAGGCAATGATCGCCCGTGCCACCACGAGCCCAATATTTGATTGAAGTACTTCAAAAAGTCATAATACAAAGAATTCAAAGAATCTAATATAGAGAATAATATACAGTTGATAAATCCCAAAATTTGGATTCCAAGTTTTATTTAAAATCATACACTGTGGGTACTTGGGACATATACTTGTAACTCTTACAGTAATAAATACTTATAAAGGAGACCTATGATTTTGCAAACCCAAACGTGACCATCCTCGGGGGAATAGCAAAAGAACATTGAAAATTGTATATTGTATGGACGCAGGAAGCAATCTCAAACACTACTAGAAATCTGGGAATTACCGACCAAAAATTTGCGACCAAAGTTGGTTGGTCAAAACAAGCGACCAACGTTGGTCGCTAATGTGGAGAAAATTATTAAATAATTATTTTAAATATTTTACCGACCAAGGTTGGTCGCTTTTTGGTCGGTAAAGTGGTCACCATGTTGACTGGGCTAGTCAGACTTGCTTGGTCAAAGAAATATTGAAATTAGCGACCAACTTTGGTCCCTAATGTGGGACACAGTTATAACGTCTTAATAATTATATTATTATTTAAAATATTTTATAAAATATAAATAAATAATATTTAAAATTGGCGACCAAAGTTGGTCGGTTATGAAAGGAGAAGCAAGTAGCGACCAACTTTGGTCGCNATATATATATATATAGACACACACACACACACACTTCAGTGTAATACTATAACGTATATATAACTTGTTATAGTATATATTAGTGTGTGTATATATATAACACACACACTTCGTGCTACTTTAACTATATATATAGCATGTTATAGTATATGCTACTGTATTCATTATTTGTATTATAAAAGAGTTAATGAATTACATTAATTTATCACTAGGTTATAAGTCAATGAATCAAATATAACAGATTAATTGATATAGGTCGAGACGTTTCGTTTTTAATATTCAACGATGCATCTGAGTAGGTTATAAGTCGATGAATCAATTTACACAGATATATTTGATGAAAAATTATCTATACTAATTAGGATCTTGACAAGTCTATCAATCCCTATTAGAATAGAACCTCGGGTTGTTAAAGTAGCACGAAGTGTGTGTGTTATATATACACACACACTAACATATACTATAACAAGTTATATATACGTTATAGTATTACAGTGAAGTGTCTGTGTGTGTGGATGTGTGTGTGTGTCTATATATATATATATATAAGAACATGAAGCGCTAGGAACATAAGGTGGGGGTTCTTTTAGGTATTCATACAGTTGTAAATTGATTCATCGACTTATAACCTACTCACATGCATCGTTGAATATTAAAAACAAAACGTCTCGACTTATATCAATTAATCTGTTATATTTGATTCATTGACTTATAACCTAGTGATAAATTAATGTAATTCATTAACTCTTTTATAATACAAATAATGAATACAGTAGCATATACTATAACATGCTATATATATAGTTAAAGTAGCACGAAGTGTGTGTGTTATATATATACACACACTAATATATACTATAACAAGTTATATATACGTTATAGTATTACACTGAAGTGTGTGTGTGTGTGTGTCTATATATATATATATATATATATATATATATATATATATATATATATATATATATATATATATATATATATATAAGAACATGATGAAGATAGCACATACATTATACGTGTATTTTTATATTTAAATTAAACGAGCTCCGTACTTTTCTAGAAGGAATATATTAAATTATAAAAAATATTCTCAAACTTATAATGGTTTTGTCACAAATTATACACAACATTAGTGACAAAACTTGTAACGACCCGACCAGTCATTTTGAGCTCTAGCGCGTCGTTCAGCAGTCTGAGGCCATGAGCAGCTTCATTTCAGGTATTATGACTTGTACGCGTGGTCGGAATTGAATTTCGGGAAGTTCGGAGTTGATTTGGAAAGAGAATTCTCATTTCGGAAGCTTAAAGTTGAAAGAATTAACTAGGATTGGATTTTTGAGTAAACGACCTCGGAATCGGGATCTAAAGGTTCCAGCAGGTTCGTATGATGATTTCGAACTTGGGCGTATGTCCGGTTCGGGTTTTGGATAACCCGGGAGCGTTTTGGCGCCTATTGTGGAAGTTAGCATTTTGGAAGAAATTTCATAAGTTTGGCTTGAAGTGCATTTCAGTGTTATCGATGTTCGTTTGGGATTTCGAGTCTGGGAGTAGCTCTGTATGGTGATTCTGGGGTTGGGAGCGCGATCGGAAGTGAATTCGGAGGTCCGTAGGTCATTTTGAAGTCATTTGGTTAAAGATAGAAATTTGAAGGTTTTTGAGAAGTTTGATTGGAAGCGGACTTTTTTATATCGGGGTCGGAATCCGATTCCGGAAGATGGAGTGGGTCCGTGATGTCGAATATGACTTGTCTGCAAAATTTGAGGTCAATCGGACGTGATTTGATAAGTTTAAGCATCGAAAGTAGAAGTTTGAAATTCTAAAGTTCATAAAGCTTGGATTGGAGGTCGATTCATGATTTTAGTGTTGTTTGATGTGGTTTGAGGCCTCGAGCAAGTCCGTAATGTGTTTTGGGACTAGTTGGTTGATTGGTTGGGGTCCTGGGGGCCTCGGGTGGATTCCGGGTGGTTAACGGGTCGAATTTGGGTAAAAAGCTGCTGCTGGTTGCTGGTATCTGGTTTCCTTCGTCGCAAACGCGAAGGGAGTCTCACGAACGCGAAGAGGAAAGTGGGGGGCTGCTGGATTTGGCCTTCACGAACGCGAAGAGGAAGTCGCGAACGCGAAGGGGTGGGCTGAGCTACTATGCGAACTCGAGGAGGAGATCGCGAACGCGTAAAAGGAAAAGCTGGGCCTGAGGTCATTGGCCTACGCAAACGCGAGGCCCTGTATGCGAACGCGAAGGGGCTGGGTAACTGGTCTTCGCGAACGCGAGCGACAGGCCGCGAATGCGAAGAAGGGCGGACCTGGGCTGGGCAGAATATTTAAAAATCGGGATTTGAGTTCATTTCACCCATTTTTCTCTTGGCTTGGGCGATTTTTGGAGCTTTTGAAGAGGGGGTTCCGTCATTCAGCATGAGGTAAGTAATTTATGCTAGTTTTGAGTTAAATACAAGGTTGATATATGGATTTAGGCATGGAAATTGTAGAAAACTTGGGGTTTGTGGGAAAACCTAAAAAATTTATATTCTTGGATTTTGACCACGATTTTGGGTATGAAATTTAAAGAAAATTATATATTTGAGTTCGTGAAGCTATGGGTAAGCTTATTCTTCGAAAATTTTGGAAATCCGGGCACGTGGGCCCGAGGGCATTTTTGTCGACTTTCCGATCGGGGTTAGGAATTGTTATAAATTGGATTAATACGAGTAGTTTATCCTATATTAATGAATTTGCATGATCATTGGCTAGTTTTGGAGTATTTAACATCGATTCAAGTCTTCGGAAAGGCATGGAATGCCGATTTTGGAACTTCGGAGCGAGGTCAGTCTCCTTTCTAACCTTGTAAGAGGAAATTGTCCCAATAGGTAAGTTAATTGCTTATGTGCGTCTATTTGTGGGGGCTACATACGCACGAGGTGACGAGAGTCCGTGCGTAGCTACTATTATGCTATTGTCCGGGTAGTCTAGGACCCAAAAGCATGCTATACTTGGATTAATTGTAAACTTCTTGACAGCTCGAATTGCTCGAATCACACCAAATCAGTAAATGAATTTCAAAAAGGGATTAAACCTCTTTTCTTAAATTGTTAAAAGAGAAGTGGCTTTTATTTGGATAAATTCTTAATTGGCTATCTGAGCATGTTTTTCTATGTGTACCTGCGTAGCATGTATGATTCGCGAGCAGAGTGATTGCTTATTTTATGTTGACCGCGTCGCATGGTTAGTTCGCGAGCGGGGTAATAGATGCATCTATGATTCGTGTCGTTCGACCGTTGGCAGTGCACATTTTACATTTATGTTGGATCGGGCCGTACGACCTCGGCATGAGTTGCGCATGCTTATATTGTTGCCTTGATATTTATTGACATTGGTAGCTGCTCTCCCGACTTGGGATAATTGTTAGTTAAAGGATTATGAATCCGGAGGCTTTTATGACAAAAAAGGAACTTTTTACCTGTCTAGTAACTCATTTGAATCTACTGTTGTCCTTAATAAACTCGTGAGATCACCGCTCTAATAATATTATTATATGACCATTAGTAAGTGTCGAAATTTCCATCTCGTCTCTACTTCTTCGAGATTAGGCGGAATGTTTACTGAGTACACGTTGTTTTTGTACTCATACTACACTTTTGTGCATTTTTGTTGCACAGGCACATGTACTACTAGTGGCCTACTGGGCGTAGCAGCATGGATGATACTGGTACTAGGTGAGTTGCATTACTCGAGGTGGCCCGTAGCTAGTATAGTCCCTTCCAGTATATTGCATTTACTTTCTGTCCATTTGTATTCCGGACGAATGTTGTATTGTATTGTTTCTTAGAAATAGCTCATGCACTTGTGACACCTGGTTCTGGGATGGTTTTTAAGTACTTTGTATTAATTGTTTATCATTTAACTTGAATTGAAGCGATTATCTTTTTATTACTTATAAAAAATGGAGGAAAATCATAGATTTCAAGAGTATTAAAACGAGAACTTAAACAAGTAATTTGGTTGGCTTGCCTGACGGTGGTGTCCGGCGCCTTCACAACCCTTAGTGGATTTTGGGTCGTGACAACATGGTATCAGAGCTCTAGGTTCCTAGTGTCTCACGAGTCATGAGCAAGTCTAGTAGAGTCTGGCGGATCAGTACGGAGACGTCTGTACTTATCCTCGGGAGGCTGCAGGACTGTTAGGAGTACTTCCCTTCTTGATTCCTCATCGTGCGATTTGATTCTTTGAGGCTTATACCCTTGTCTCCTTCCTACTCAATCTTACGCGACGCGAATCGCTGGCTATAAATCGATAATTGAAGGATTGTAATAGTACTACGAATGTGGTGCGGGGTGTTTCTCCCTGTGGGGTTGTTTGAGCTATTATCGTCGCCTTGTGGAAGGATATTCTGTCGTTTCAGCTCAGTAGCGGTACTTCTGAGAGCTCTGAGGCTAGGCATAGGATGCCATGATGCTTATGAATGATTGTTCCACAGTATTGATATGATGGTAGGATGTTTGCCTATGTGTCGGGGCAGTGAATGATTTGAAAGGAAGTTTACTCAGTGCATGATTTAGAAATTCAGTATTTCATTCCCGACAGGGGAAAGGCAATCGGACTGAGAATGGTCAGATGTGGGCTGTGGAGTAATGAGACTTGGTATTTGCGAGCGTGGTGGAGTTTCCTTCTATGATGAGGTGTCATTGTCCTAATTGAACGTGCTAAGTTTGCCGGTGTTATGATCCTCTACAATTCGCCATTGGGGTAAATATTATGAAATAGTATTAAAGAGGCGGCTGTCAGATATCGCAGGGTGCGGTAGTGCAGGATTGAATCAGTGTTCCTAAGGTCGACGGTTCAAGGAAGATGATCTTCGGAAAGGTTTAAAGTTAGCAGCAATTGTGGGTTCAAGTGCCACGGAGGTAGGTTCTATTTAAGGCAACAACTGAGCAGCAGAGGAAAAGGAAGGGCGTGTGGGGAGTGTCAGGCGGTGGTTAAAATTTCTAGAAGGCCAGGTATAAGAAGCAAATGTTGAGTGGTCGATTAGAGGGGTGAGTTCCTCCAAAGTGGGAGAGTGGCGGAGTTGTATATGGGCCTTGCGTTAGGGTGACTACGCACCTTAAGAAGAGTTTGGAACGACTTGGGAATTTTTGTGATTGATGATTGGAGTCTACGGATCTAATTTGAAGTATGGGCTATTATGCGGCAGGAGATTTGATATAACGGAAGGGAGCCGCTTGAAACGAAGAAGGATACAACATTACTTTGAATTGGAAAGATGTTGCCGCACATTTAATTGACGTCCACGAGGGGGGGGGGGAATGGACTTGTGCTGCTGGAGAGTGAGCTCGGACTCAGGATGGGTTATTGATGTCGTAGTGATTGCACCCCGTGTGGCAGCGTTGGAAGATGTCGGGATGTGATTTTCCACATGTGGGTTATTCCCTGTGAGCAGGTTAGCGGTCGCATGGTTGGCGAAGCTTCTGCAAAGAATTCTATTGGTTATACAGCAAAGAGATCGTTCGTGCGAATGTGGTTGATGATTCAGAATATAAAAAGGAGGTCTTACAGAAGGATTTCGAGAATTTTGGCGGTTGATTGCGCAAGGTTATGTCAATAAGAGATTAAGAATCCTGGTGAATTTCAAAGTTGTGTAATAGTGACTTCGAGCTAAGTGGGAGAGTCCCACCGCCTATGATTGGGTTGCATGGTTAACTACTTGCGAGGTTTCCGGTTATTAGCATGTTGATGGGTTATTTCCGCCATGGGAAAAGAGCATAAGTGGTAATTTGAGCAAAGGGGTTGTTAAAGGCGTGCTATGGTTGGCCTTGTTGGCATGTTCAGACTTGGGGGAAAGATTCAGGATTTATGTCTGGTATAGAAGCGTGTTTAAAGGGAAGTGATTCTGCCGGGTGCTTCGCTCAGAGGGTATTCATGTGGTAGGAGATTCCTGGAGTTGATTATATTCGGGCCAAGTCAGAGCGGGTGGCTCTCAATAACGGTCCTAATAAATTCAAAGGTTAAAAATGTGGTGCCTAAGGATTCAAGCCCGCAATGTGTTTAAGAATCGGGCTTGTGAAGCAGTTATGACAAGAGGCTCAAAATGTTCTATGATGTTTTGATTTGCAGTGTAGCATTGAGAAAAAAAAGAGGGAGGGAAAAGACTTCGGATTCGTAGAGGAATTATCAGAATGGATGTGCCAGTCGAGATGCGAATACGCGCGCAAGGAAGGTATGAAATGGTTCGTGGTATTTGAGACGGCATGGTCTCGTGAGTCAAGGTCACTCGAGATGAGTGCGGATGGAGTATGCTATGCGTTGAATGGAGTTATTATTATTTTTGAGGCAATCAAGGATAGATTGGTTAGCAATAGTTGAAATGGCATATTGGTGGTAGTGATCAGTTCCTTCAACGTGATCAAGTTATGCAAGTGAGTTGTGTCAGTGCGTGTGAGGCTTGTCGGCCGCCGTAATCAATGTTATTCAGAAGTATCCTACTGTTATGGCCTATTATGTGTAGGCGGATCCCGGAAGGTCTATGGTGGCTTAAGACCACTACTTAGAGATTTGGCGTATTCTACGGTTATGAGAATTCACCTGTGTGTCGCAATGGTTCTCCTGGAGTGAGTTAAGTGGAAGGTTTTTATATGATGAAGTATTAATCTATTGGTGGTCCCAGAGTTATGATGAAAATCGTGTTCTATCGTATATTGGCGTGTTGGATGCAGTGAGGGGCATGGAAGTTGAAGTGGGGATCAAGATTGCAGTTCGGCGTTGACGAGAATGTCACGAGCTCGGATGAGCAGGAAAGTAGTTTTGATGTTTAAAGTAAGTTGGTATCGTTTTCAGCGTCACCTGAAATCGGTGTTTGTGAAGGAGGCTTTGCATCCTGGTTATGGATTCTTGATCGCTTTTCAGCATTAGTGCGGTCGGTGGTATGGATATACAGACTTATTATCTGTTACGAAAGGTCGTGGGGGCGTGTTCCACGGGAAGGTTGTATAAGTGTGACATATAGTCACTTGATTGGTTGGAGAATTAAACCAAGTATGGAGATCGTGGTGGTATCGTTAATATGAGAATTTATGCCTGGAGGGCACTCGGTTTATAGGGTTGCGGACCGTGGATGATTACTCCAGTTATGATGGTTGTTCTTATGTGTTATGAGAGAAAGGGGAGTTGTTATAAACCTTTGAAAGGTTATTGGCCTGATTCAGTACGATCAGAATCAGCTTGAGGTCTGTGGATGGATTTAAATGTGAATATGGGCTCTATATCAGGCCAGATGTGTTCATTTCAGTAATGCGCTTCTTATGGAAGAGTAGTCAGGATGTTATTTCGTCGTCAGTTATTTTATGTAATGATACATTGCGCCGTGTGAGTCGTGAGACGGCTTGGGAAATTGCTTATGTGAGGTTCCGCGTAAAAATGATGTTATATGAGCAAAATGGCTCTTGAGATTCAGATTGTATATTGCACCTTAGTTGTGCTTGAGTTTGTAGCTTATGGCACTATATGTCTCCCCAGGGATGGAATTATGCACCTAGCGTGCTTGTGACCGATATTCGGCATTTTATCGAAATGAGCAATCTAGCTCGGTGTGTATCTCCTTATGTGAGTTTTATGGGTGGATTGGGTGGCACACCGCCATGGTTATGTTGTTTGGATCGGGTTGTGCGCCGCAACAAGGTGATGCGGAGTACAGTTCCCCGTATCTATTTTTATGTGTTTTGTTTCCTATTTTTATGAGGAAAGCTCATATTAGCTGTGTGCCCGCGTCGCATGTATGATTCGCGAGCGGGGTGTTTGTTTAATTATGTCGACCGCGTCGCATGTATAATTCGCGAGCGGGGTAATTGGATTCCTTTTTAGAGTTCGTTTTCATTGTATCGCGTTCGAAGTGGTATTTGGCACATGGTGGCATCATATGAGACTTTTGATTATGTCCGGGGTGGCTTACTGCCTGAGCAGTTCGTACTGGGTGAGAAGAGATCATCGGATTTAGGATCAGTGCAATCTGACTATATGAAGTATATTAAGGATCTAAGACCATTATTTGGTTCAGAATGAGGTGTTGGTTATTGACAGGAGTATAGACCCAATGATTTGTTGATTCGGCAATCGGTTATGAATTTCTACACATCTCTTCCGTCATGGCGGTATTGTAAGAATCAGAGTAAGACCTATGTAGGTCATGAGGTGCAATGGGAGCATCGAATTCATGGAATTTCGATTCATTTGATCAGAGAATATTATTGTGGCGCTGTGAGTAAAGTGGTGCAAGTTGTGAATTCAGCTAAGGTATGCAGTCATGTTCGGTGCTGCGTGTAGTTATTGATACGGTGAGCGTATGTTGGAACAAGCCTGGCAGAGAATTCCGGATGTTGGAATTGGGCNACAACTGAGCAGCAGAGGAAAAGGAAGGGCGTGTGGGGAGTGTCAGGCGGTGGTTAAAATTTCTAGAAGGCCAGGTATAAGAAGCAAATGTTGAGTGGTCGATTAGAGGGGTGAGTTCCTCCAAAGTGGGAGAGTGGCGGAGTTGTATATGGGCCTTGCGTTAGGGTGACTACGCACCTTAAGAAGAGTTTGGAACGACTTGGGAATTTTTGTGATTGATGATTGGAGTCTACGGATCTAATTTGAAGTATGGGCTATTATGCGGCAGGAGATTTGATATAACGGAAGGGAGTTGCTTGAAACGAAGAAAGATACAACATAACTTTGAATTGGAAGGATGTTGCCGCACATTTAATTGACGTCCACGAGGGGTGAATGGACTTGTGCAGCTGGAGAGTGAGCTCGGACTCAGGATGGGTTATTGATGTCGTAGTGATTGCACCCCGTGCAACAGCGTTGGAAGATGTCGGGAAGTGATTTTCCACAGGTGGGTTATTCCCTGTGAGCAGGTTAGCGGTCGCGTGGTTGTCGAAGCTTCTGCGAAGAATTCTATTGGTTATACAGCAAAGAGATCGGTCGTGCGAATGTAGTTGATGATTCAGAATATAAAAAGGAGGTTTCACAGAAGGATTCCGAGAATTTTGGCGGTTGATTGCACGAGGTTATGTCAATAAGATATTAAGAATCCCGGTGAATTCCAGAACTTGTGTTATAATGGCTTCAGGCTAAGTGGGAGAGTCCCACCGCCTGTGATTAAGGATGTCCCTGTTGACTACTTGCGGGGTTTCTGATTATTAGCATATTGATGGGTTACTTCAGCTACATAAAAGAACATAAGTGGTAAATTTAGCAAAGGAATTGTTAAAGGTGTACTATGGTTGGCCTTATTGGCTCATGTGAAGACTTGGGGAAAGGTTCAGGATTTATGCCTTGTATAAACGTGGGTTTCAAGGGAAGTGATTCTGGCGGGTGCTTCGTCGAGAGGGTATTCATGTGCTGGAAGATTTATGGAGTTGATTATGTTCGGGGCCAAGTCAGAGCAGGTGGCTCTCAGCAACGGTCCTAGTAAATTCAAAGGTTAAAATACGGTGCCTAAGGATTCAAGCCCGCAATGTGTTTAAGAATCGGGCTTGTGAAGCAGCTTATGACAAGAGGCTCAGAATGTTCTATGATGTTTTGACTTGCATCGTAGCATTTGGGAGGTACGAAATGGTTCGTGGGATTTGAGACAGCATGGTCTCCTGATTCAAGGTCACTCGGGATGAGTGAGGATGGAGTGTGTTATGTGTTGAATGGAGTTATTATTATTTCTAAGGCAATCAAAGATAAATTTGGATAAGATAGATTGTTTAGACATAGTTGAATTGGCATATTGGTGGTAGTGATAAGTTCTTTCAGCGTAATCAAGTTATGCGAATGATTTGTGACGGTACGTGCGAGGCTTGTCAGCCGCCGTAATTGATGTTACTCAGAAGTATTATACTATTATGGCCTGTTATGTGTAGGCGGATCCCGGAATGGCCATGGTGGCTTAGGCCACTACTTGGAGATTTGCATATTCTATGGTTATGAGAATTTACCTGAGTGTTGCTATGGTTCTCCTGAAGCGAGTTAAGTAAAAAGTTTTTACATGATGAAGTATTAATCTATTAGTGGTATGGAATTTGAAGTGAGGATCAAGGTTGCAGTTCGGTGTTGACGAGGATGTCACGAGCTCGGATGGGCAGGAAAGAAGTTTCGATGTTTAAAGTAAGTTGGTATTGTCTTCAGCGTCACCTGAGATCGGTGTTTTGTGTAAAGGGATTTGCATCCCGGCTAAGGATTCTTGATCGCTTTTTAGCGTTAGTGCGGCCGGTGGTTTGGATGTACAGACATGTTATCTGTTACGGAAGGTGGTGGGAGCGTGCCCCACAGGAAGGTTGTGTAAGTGTGGTATGTAGTAACTTGATTAGTTGAAGAGTTAAACCAAGTATGAAGATTGAGGTCGTATCGTTGATTTGGGAATTGATGCCTGGAGGGCACTTAATTTATTGAGTTATGGACTGTGGATGATTACCCCGGTTATGATGGTTGTTCTTATGTATTATGAGAGAAAGGGGAGTTGTTATAAACCTTTGAAAGGTTATTGGCCTGATTCAGTACGATCATGATCAGCTTGAGGCCTGTGGATGGATTTAAATGTGAATATGGGCTCTATATCAGGCCAGATGTGTTCATTTCAGTAATGCGCTTCTTATGGAAGAGTAGTCAGGGCATATTTCGTCACCGGTTATTTCATGTAATGATGTGTTACGCCGTGTGACTTGTGAGACGGCTTGGTGAATTGCTTATGTGTTGAGGTTTCGCGTAGTGATGATGTTATATGAGCAAAATGGCTCTTGAGCTTGAGATCGTATATCGCACCTCAGTTGTGCTTGAGTTTTGTAGCTTATGGCACTATATGTCTCCCCAGGGCTGGAATTATGCACTTAGTGTGCTTGTGACCGATATTCAGCATTTTATTGAAATGAGCAATCTAGCTCGGTGTGTATCTCCTTATGTGAGTTTTATGGGTGGATCGGGTGGCACGCCGCCATGGTTATGTTGTTTGGATCGGGTTGCGCGCCGCAACAGGGTGATGCGGAGTACAGTTCCCCGTATCTATTTTTATGTGTTTTTTCCTATTTTTATGAGGAAAGCTCATATAGCTGTATGCCCGCGTCGCATGTATGATTCGCGAGCGGGGTGTTTATTTAATTATGTCGACCGCGTCGCATGTATGATTCGCGAGCGGGGTAGTTGGATTCCTTTTCAGAGTTCGTTTCCATTGTATCGCGTTCGAATTGGTAGCCTATTGGCACATGGTGGCATCATATGAGACTTTTGATTATGTCATGGGTGGCTTATCGCCTGAGCAGTTCGTACTGGGTGAGACGAGATCATCGAATTTAGGATCAGTGTAATCTGACTATATGAAGTATATTAAGGAGCTAAGACCATTATTTGGTTCAGAATGAGGTGATGGTTCTTATCAAGAGAATAGACCCAATGATTTCTTGATTCGGCAATCGGTTATGAATTTCTACACATCTCTTTCGTCAAGGCGGTATTGTAAGAATTAGAGCAAGACCTATGTAGGTCATGAGGTGCAATGGGAGCATCGGATTCATGGAATTTCGATTCATATGATCAGAAAGTGTTATTGGGGTCCTGTGAGTGAAGTGGTGCAGGTTGTAAATTCAGCTAAGGCATGCAGTCATGTTTTGGTGCTGCGTGTAGTTATTGATACGGTGAGCGTATGTTGGAACAAGCCTGGCAGAGAATTCCGGATGTTGGAATTGGGCTCTAAGGCTTATTTGCTTGAATAAAAAGAAATATCTTCAGAATTGATCGAGCTAATGTGCTCAACTGAGTTGTGGTAGCACGGGAAGGTGTAGGAGGTGTTAAACAGTGATTTCAGACTACTTCAGCGTAGTTCTCAGCACGTTCGAGGACGAACGTATGTTTAAGTGGGAGAGAATGTAACGACCCGACCAGTCGTTTTGAGCTCTAGCGCGTCGTTCAGCAGTCTGAGGCCATGAGCAGCTTCATTTCAGGTATTATTACTTGTACGCATGGTCGGAATTGAATTTCGGGAAGTTTGGAGTTGATCTGGAAAGAGAATTCTCATTTCGGAAGCTTAAAGTTGAAAGAATTAACTAGGATTGGATTTTTGAGTAAACAACCTCGGAATCGGGATCTGAAGGTTCCAGCAGGTTCTATGATGATTTCAGACTTGGGCGTATGTCCGGTTCGGGTTTTGGATAACCCGAGAGCGTTTTGGCGCCTATTGTGGAAGTTAGCATTTTGGAAGAAATTTTATAAGTTCGGCTTGAAGTGCATTTCAGTGTTATCGATGTCCGTTTGGGATTTCGAGTCTGGGAGTACTCCATATGGTGATTCTGGGGTTGGGAGCGCGATCGGAAGTGAATTCGGAGGTCCGTAGGTCTTTTTGAAGTCATTTGGTTAAAGATAGAAATTTGAAGGTTTTTGAGAAGTTTGACCGGAAGTGGAATTTTTGATATCGGGGTCGGAATCCGATTCCGGAAGTTGGAGTAGGTCCGTAATATCCAGTATGACTTGTCTGCAAAATTTGAGGTCAATCGGACGTGATTTGATAGGTTTAAGCATCGAAAGTAGAAGTTTGAAATTCTAAAGTTCATAAAGCTTGGATTGGAGGTCGATTCATGATTTTAGTGTTGTTTGATGTGGTTTGAGGCCTCGAACAAGTCCGTAATGTGTTTTGAGACTAGTTGGTATGATTGGTTGGGGTCCCGGGGGCCTCGGGTGGTTAACGGGTCGAATTTGGGTAAAGAGCTGTTGCTGGTATCTAGTTTCCTTCTTCGCGAATGCGAAGGGAGTCTCGCGAACATGAAGAGGAAAGTGGGGGGCTGCTGGATTTGGCCTTCGCGAACGTGAAGAGGAAGTCGCGAATGCGAAGGGGTGGGCTGAGCTACTACGCGAACTCGAGGAGGAGATCGCGAACGCGTAGAAGGAAAAGCTGGGCCTGAGGTCATTTGCCTACGCGAACGCGAGGCCCTGTATGCGAACGCGAAGGGGCTGGGTAGCTGGCCTTCGCGAACGCGAGCGACAGGCCGCGAATGCGAAGAAGGGCGGACCTAGGCTGGGCAGAATGTTTAAACATCGGGATTTGAGTTCATTTCACCCATTTTTCTCTTGGCTTGGGAAATTTTTGGAGCTTTTGAAGAGGGGGTTCCGTCATTCAGCATGAGGTAAGTAATTTATGCTAGTTTTGAGTTAAATACAAGGTTTATATATGGATTTAGACATGGAAATTGTAGAAAACTTGGGGTTTGAGGGAAAACCTAGAAAATTTATATTCTTGGATTTTGACCACGATTTTGGGTATGGAATTTAGAGAAAATTATATATTTGAGTTCGTGAAGCTATGGGTAAGCCTATTCTTCGAAAATTTTGGAAATCCGGGCACGTGGGCCCGAGGGCATTTTTGTCAACTTTCCGATCGGGGTTAGGAATTGTTATAAATTGGATTAATACGAGTAGTTTATCCTATATTAATGAATTTGCATGATCATTGGCTAGTTTTGGAGTATTTAACATCGATTCAAGTCTTCGGAAAGGCGTGGAATGCCGGTTTTGGAACTTCGGAGCGAGGTGAGTCTCCTTTCTAACCTTGTAAGAGGGAATTGTCCCCATAGGTGAGTTAATTGGTTATGTGCATTTATTTGTGGGGGCTACGTACGCACGAGGTGACGAAAGTTCGTGTGTAGCTACTATTATGCTATTGTCCGGGTAGTCTAGGACCCAAAAGCATGCTATACTTGGATTAATTGTAAACTTCTTGACAGCTCGAATTGCTTGAATCACACCGAATCAGTAAATGAATTTCAAAAAGGGATTAAACCTCTTTTCTTAAATTGTTAAAAGAGAAGTGGCTTTTATTTGGATAAATTCTTAATTGGCTATCTGAGCATGTTTTTCTATGTGTACCTGCGTCGCATGTATGATTCGTGAGCAGGGTGATTGCTTATTTTATGTTGACCACATCGCATGGTTAGTTCGCGAGCGGGGTAATAGATGCATCTATGGTTCGTGCCGTTCGACCCTCGGCAGTGCACATTTTATATTTATGTTGGATCGGGCCGTACGACCTCGGCATGAGTTGCGCATGCTTATTTTGTTGCCTTGATATTTATTGACATTGGTAGCTGCTCTCCCGACTTGAGATAATTGTTAGTTAAAGGATTATGAATCCGGAGGCTTTTATAAATAAAAAAGGAACTTTTTACCTGTCTAGTAACTCATTTGAATCTACTGCTGTCCTTAATAAACTCGTGAGATCACCGCTCTAATAATATTATTATATGACCATTAGTAAGTGTCGAAATTACCATCTCGTCTATACTTCTTCGAGATTAGGCAGGATACTTACTGAGTACACGTTGTTTTCGTACTCATACTACACTTCTGTGCATTTTTGTGTCACAGGCACATGTACTACTAGTGGCCTACCGGGCGTAGCAGCATGGATGATACTGGGACTAGGTGAGTTGCATTACTCGAGGCGGCCCGCAGCTAGTATAGTCCCTTCTAGTATATTGCATTTACTTTCTGTCCATTTGTATTCCGGACGAATGTTGTATTGTATTGTTTCTTAGAAATAACTCATGCACTTGTGACACCGGGTTTTGGGATGGTTTTGAAGTACTTTGTATTACTTGTTTTCATTTAATTTGAATTGAAGCGATTATCTTTTTTTTACTTAATAAAAAACGGAGAAAAATTATAGATTTCAAGAGTATTAAAACGAGAACTTAAATAAGTAATTTGGTTGGCTTTCCTGACGGTGGTGTCCGGCGCCTTCACGACCCTTAGTGGATTTTGGGTCGTGACAAAACTAATTTGTCACCATTAGCTTTAAATTTGTGACTATGTTACTCAATATTTGGCGCCACTTCATATTTTTTGGTGGGAAACCTCAGTAGACAAAGCATTTGCTATGAAATTTGTATTTTGTAACTAAAATTATGTCCCTCGCGCATTTAGGTACAAATATAATTTTTGTCACAATAATCAATAATTAATGACAAACTTTCTATAATAACTATAATTTTGTAGGTTTAAATAGAGACAGTACGATCATTGTCATTAATTGTATGCTATTAGTGACAAAAACTAAGATTACAAAAAATAAAAAAATTTGTGGCTAAACTTTACACTATTCAACTGCAAATTCTATTTTGTCACTATTTTAACTACATATTTTTAATGACGAAAATTTTTTGCTACTAAAATATAACTTCTTTTGAGACAAATAATTGTTTTGTCACATATTGTCTATAACATCAGTGACAAAATTTGTTTGTCAATAATACCTTATATTTTGTGGCTAATGTTATTCAAGATTTGGCGCCAATTCATCATTTTGGTAGGAAACTTTAGTTGATAAAACTTTTGCTACGAAATTTGTTTGGTCATTAAAAATATGATTCTCATGTATTTAAGTATGAAATTTGACTTTTGTCACAAAAAGTAAACAATTAGTGACAATGTTTCCGTCGTAGCTAATAATTTACGATGTTTAACTAAAAATTTAAATTTGTCACTACTGTAATAACATATTTTTTGTGACAAATTTTCGCGTCCAAAATTAAACTAATTTTAAGACAAATAATGATTTGTCACAAATTTGATACATTATTAGTGACAAAATAATGTGTCACTAATAATTTAAATTCGTGGCTAATGTTACTTAATAAATGGCGCCAACTCATTTTTTGGTAGGAAACGTTAGTGGACAAAATTTTTGCTACAGATTTGTGTGTTTTGTCAGTAAAAGTGTGTGGCTCGGGTATTTAAGCACGAAATACAATTTTCGTCACAAAAAGTGAACAATTAGTGACATATTTTGTGTCGTAACTAATAATTTCGTAGCTAAATATGACATTTGTTGTAGTGCAGTGATCGGAGAAGTTATTTCCAGATAAAGGGATGTAGGCTTATACTCTTTGGCCCTATGTCACAGCATGATTTTTCCTCTGGGTATTAAGGAATACTACATGAGCATAATCTTTGACCTATGCACTATCAAGCATAAAGTGAGAATTTTGTTTTATTGGCACATAAAGTTAGTTGACCTCTGGGTATTAAGGAATCGATGTTGGAATGGGACAACAGAAAGTGAGAATTTTGTTTTATTGGCACATAATTAATGATGAAGTATATTTGCATTATAGGCGAGCGCAATGTAAATGACGAAAATTCCTCTATTTTTATTCAACACCTGCGGCACATGCATTTGTATAAAATAGTTCCATCACAATGGAAAAAATTGAACAAAGAAAACCAAAGAGAAATGTATATATAGTTCCTATGATGAAGTAAGGCCGCTCAGTAGTATTTAATTAGTTTGTGATTATGAGATTGATGTGAATTTAGGATACTATATGCAGCAAAACAAGTTTTTGAGTTTCACTTTAATTTGATAGATTAATAATTATCAACAGCTGTGGGTAAAATATGTGTAAGAATGACTCATATATAACTAAGGTGTTGTGATGTTATGAATCAACCTCAGCCCAATGTAGATACCTGCAATGTTGTCACACAAGCAGCTAGTGGGCCGAGAAATAAGACCAGAAGGCCATCACAAAGATTGAGTTAGGATCCAGGCCCAATTAGTAACTATTTAAAAAGGGGCTAGCGGGTAAAATGAGGGGTATGTGAATTATGTTGAAGCCTCGCTTCAGTCTGTTTTACTCTCCTCTGCTGAACCTGTTTCTCATCCCCTTTCTTCTTAGCTTTAGGTTGCAATTTCTCTTCTCATCTACTCTCTATTTCCTTTAGTGTTGTTTTCTACTATCGTATTGCTATTTGGTTATTGTAGTTCCGTTATTGAGTTAATATAGTCAGTTGGTTTGGGTGTAATATCCAGTTGTTACATTGGTGCTTTCATCCAGAGGTCTTCAATGGAGGACCAAATATTTCGAACTATCGATGATTCAGTTAAGGCCGTGAATGATTCGTTGTCAAAGGATATGGCCGAAATTCGTTCATTGTTACATAAGTTGGTTGAAAACCTTGCAACGAATAAGCCTACTCCGGTGGAATTCCGACGATTTAGTGGCGAGGATCCAGAGTTATGGATTTCTTAGGCTAAACGCTACTTTGAATTCTACGGCACATCAGAAAACAACAAATTATTACAAGCATCTCTTTACCTAGAAGGTGAGGCGTTGGAGTGGTTCCAATGGCTTCTCCGGAACAAGCAATTGACGGATTGGGAACAATTTGTTGCAAAAGTGCGAATTCGTTTTCGTAAATATCATCTTGAATCGCCGGAAGGTCACATGACTATAACCAAGGATTATTCTACTGAAATTGAAGACCAAATGTTCGACAATATGTCACATGGATGCTGTTGTTCCAAGGTGTTTGCTACTGAGCGATCAAATGTTGAAGTCCTTACTGATACAACGGAATCTGGTTTAAACGATGCAAAGTCAGAAGAGATCCAGGTGTGTGATGAAGGCTCTCAGGAAAATGGCAACACGCACCAGTCTCACTCTGTGACCTTGCAAACAGAGGTTACCACTAAGGTTCTAGTTAATCATATCGGTATTTCTTCAAACTATGTTCCCATTTCTTCTTTAGTTAGTTTAACTTGTTACAATTGGAATGTGACTAAACTACTGGAATATAAAATAAAGAGGAGGAAAATACAAGAGACAATGTAGCTCCGGTGTTGGCAATTTCGTCTCTAAGGGATATAACTAGTTATCAGATTCTTTTTCCTAGACAAGGATATGTCACGTCGAATGCTATTGGGAGATTTCCAGGGATAGAATTCCTATTTGCTGGTGCTAATCAAAATATATTGTTCCATGACCATGATGTTAACCTACACAAATGCAATTGGGTTGATACTGGGCAAGAGAGAAAATTTTATGATATCTTATTGTCTGTAACACGTAAACCTGCTATAGCGGAGAATATACAGGGATTACTTCAAAAATTTGCTGAAAGTTACTCCAAGCAGTCCCCAAATATCTAGGCCAATAAAGCTGTTAGACTGTTCCTTGCAGTGTGTGGTCTAGTTTATAGAGCATGGTCTGCTTTGCCAGACTCTTTATTTGATACTAGTTTTGGTTTGTTCACCACATTTATTGGCGATGCAAGATATTATTAAGTCATGGTTGTGGATGATTTCAAGCAGATTATTAGGATATTAGAGCGTCATATCGATTCCATCTCCAATGTTTTATGTATTTTGAATCAATTCCCATTTGATCCTGGTCTTGATTATGCCGCACCTAATACAATGGAATTCACTTTTGAAGATGGAAAATCTGCAGAAGATGGCACTCTGAAAGTACGATTTGTACTTCTAATTGAGATGTTTCATATTGGTCAAGTACTCCCTCTGCAAAGTGGTATCACTTTGGATGATCGTCATAAATTTGAGACTTATGATTGTTGTCATATGGGGGCATGCACATATTACGTTTTGGAGTCTGATGTCATACTATGGATTGTTCCATTTTGTATTTCTTTGGACAATTAGCTCGACATTGGGCAGAATGATTTAGGTTGTGTGTCTATTGCTAATAAACATTTAAATATTGCATCAGATGCAATAGAAATGTTGGAAGGAGTTTTTAAAAGAAGTAGAAGTTTAATTACAAAGTTGTATGATTGCGGGTGTTTAGGTGGAGTTGACATGGGTATTGAAAGTCGTGGTGCTTTTAAAACTTCTCCTGCAACTTACAAGCTACTAGGGGAGTCTATAGAGAATTCATTAATGTGTCTTTTTAATGGTGTTACTACTCAACTAATGGAGCAATTCAATGCACCAGTGAGACAATGTGATATATACGCTTATAGGAATTGCAACATTCTATTTTTTTCTCTTGAATGTGTCACTTTATTGGGTGAGATGACGAGTCTAAGGAAGTTTTTCTTTAATTATCGTCCATTATTACGATAAAATGGAGCCTGTTGTTTGGCTGCTTCACATTTGTCCAGCACTTTGTTAGAGGCTTTTGTGATATACAACCAAGTTTATGAGTTTTACTGTCAAAGATATATATATGTCACCAGATCTCATGCCTTGTGTGCTTTACAAGTTATGGAAGAGAAGAGTATGCTAGCCAAAGTAGGACAAGTAATGGATTCATACTTTAGTGCTTTAGAATCTGATGTACCTCTGAATTGTAGAGCATTTCTTAGCTGGTCTACTCTGTTGAAAATGCTAAAGAACCCATTGATTTGGTCAAATTACATTTACAATGGTATATCAGGAGGTTTGTCCCTACGAGGCATTAAAATCTTGAGCAAAGATCTTCTGGAATTTAAGCTGACCATATTTTGCAGAGTTCTAAGAGTTTATGACAGCATATGCTTAAGGATTCTGGATAAAATTGCAGTTGGAGGTTCATTGAAAACGTTGCTTTTCCATCTTGCATATAGCTCCAAGTTTTGGACTAGGGAAAGAGGACCAAGACAATGTGCAGCAGCCTCTCATTGGAGCTTTCTGATCTTTGTCAAGAGCAAATTTGTATTTCCTGGATGCCTTGGTTTTCTGCTTTGTGAAGTTGCTCCTATACTCAAGCATGTCATGGAGTTTCTCGAGGTGATATGTTTTTGGTCTTTGTCACAAGGACACGGGTTTTGCAAGGCAACTATTATGGGACTGCTGGACATGCTACTCACTATGGCACAGTTAGGCTTGGCTGCACTTAGCGGGAAGCACTCTACTAACACTATTCTCGAGTCGAGGACAAGGTTCTTATTGAGGATGGGAGTATTATTATGAACCAGCCTCAGCGCAATGTAGATACCTGCAATGTTGTCACACAAGCAGCTAGTGGGCCGAGAAATAAGACCAGAAGGCCATCACACAGATTGAGTTGGGATCCAGGCCCAATTGTAACTATTTAAAAAGGGGCTAGCAGGTAGAATGAGGGGGTATGTGAATTATGTTGAAGCCTCGTTCTCCTCTCCTCTGCTGAACCTGTTTCTCATCCCCTTTCTTCTTAGCTTTAGGTTGCAATTTCTCTTCTCATCTACTCTCTATTTCCTTTAGTGTTGTTTTCTACTATCGTATTGCTATTTGGTTATTGTAGTTCCGTTTATTGAGTTAATATATTCAGTTGGTTTGGGTGTAATATCCAGTTGTTACATGTGAGGCAACAGAACGTTATCCTTATCTTATTGGATATTGAATGAATGCTCTAAAAGATCTTTAATTTGCCAGTAATGTAAAGGTAGGCGTATTTTCCATTGAGACTGCTATAGCTCTCGTTCCATCTTTTATTACGGGAAAAGTCGGTCCATGCCACAAAGAAACTTGATTAGCTACCAAGTATATAATCACTTTAATTTGTAGGTGAATACTGTCAAGGAGAATCACATATTTTTTGATGACTTGAGTAACTATATATATATATATATATATATGTCTTGCATCGCATGTTCTATATAAGAAGCAACCCGATAAATTAAACCAGGTTCTTAGATATCGCGAAACAAAATAAACTTATGTTAATGTAGTTTCTCTTCTATTAATATGTTGTAGTTCAAGGCATATATATAAAGTTATTGAGGTGAGATAAGCTATTCCTATTTATAAGTCATATATAGTTGAAGACAGTAGGAAATATTACACACATTTGACAGACTAGCTCCCTCCTCAAGCACACCGTACCGTTACCTATATTGATTTTCCAAGTGATCAGTCAAGTTCATAGATATGAATGCACTATCTTTACACTAAGAAAAAGGGTACATTTTTGGTCAACTAAACATGAAAGATGAAAATGAATTTTTTTAATATAGGCGGCATGTAAATGTACGACCTGTAGGCCTTCTGTAATGGAATTTTGTTACAGTCATTTTCTTTTTTGCCCGGCCCGTAATCTATTATAGCATGTGTTTGTAGTCTTAAAAGTTGCATTGGTAATCTGACCAGATAATGATTGATACCATATCTTTGTACGTCAAAATACCTCACATTACTTCTAATTGGTTTCAGAGGGTTTCTTGGGGAAGTACATCTAGCTTATGACGTAAGGAGTCTGTGCCTAACACTTCAAGGATTGAGGAGTTCTTTTGCATTGCAATTGAATTAATGCGATCACCAGATTACATGGCAGCATCGAATGATTGGAAAAGTAATTTTCATACCACACAACACACATATTCCTTTTATTGTCCTTAGTATCAACTACCACATGTTTATACATCCAGACATAGTTGTCCACTTGCTGTATAGATAGATAATAGTTACTTGCTTCAAATAGAGCTGAAAAAAACTATTGGTTTGGCAAGTCGAGCCATGTACTTCAGTCAGTAAGATGAGCCTCTCCAAAACCAGGTTTACCAGAGGTCACTGGGTCCTCCTGTTATTTATATTACAAGTAGTGGACAATTGACGAGAATATGTTGTTTGATGTAGACAAGTAAGTATTCACCGCAACTAAATTTTGCTTCTTTGTGTTCTTTTTTTCCACCATTCAGTGACATCCAATAGACTTAGTGATGCCAAGGTAGATTATCGTCCACAAACCACAAACAAAGAGACAAAGAGATGGGATTGATATAGCATTGTCAACTTTTCATGCCCTCATTCTCTCATATTTCTTCTTAACACATTATATCGTCAGAATTAGTTTGTGAAGAGATGCTTTCTTGAAATATCCATCGTGTTCTAACCAAAGTAATGTGAGATAATAATAGGAAGGTGGTGAAGATGTTAAAATCGTGTCAAATGTTTATGTTGTCAAAATTATAGTTCCATCAAGTACTTTGTGGGATGGAATTTAAAGCATGCCTTTTACTTAGAGAATATGATTAGTGACTTAAGAGTAGAGGAAGTTTTTTATTTTTATATTTACCACTAGGTGTTGATATATGTTAGTCAGTTTTAAAAATTAAGGCAACGAAAATATGAACACCAAGTTGTTAGAAATTTTTGGGAGAGCAAGACAACTAAACAAACACTCAAAACTCACTATTAGAAAGGTGGAGGAAAGGATGATTTCTATTCAACTTCACTTGCACCAAATGGCTAGCATACATGGGTATTTATAATAGAACTCCTACATGTATCTAGCCTAAACTTCATGTGTACATATTAATTAAGTCCACACATGTACACACTAGTCCATACATTCCTACACTAGTTCACACAAATTCACACATGTCCACACCTCACTCTTTTCTAACTATATGTATGAAAATATTAAATTAATATAAACAAATCTAAACAAATGTGGACAAATGGGAATACGTTTATTACTATTTTTAACATCCCCCTTAAACTTGTTGCATTACTCCAAGCGCCATCCTTAACTTTTGAAAAGCGTCAATCTTCAAAGGCTTGGTGAAAATATCCGCAATTTGATCTCCAGACTTCACATGCTCAAGCTCCACAACTTTATTAGATATGCAATATCTAATAAAATGATATCTCGTATCGATATGCTTTCTTCTTTCATGAAATACCGGGTTCTTGGCTAAATCAATAGCCGATTTGGTGTCAACAAAAATCTTTGTAGCATCCTTCTGTGGTTGGTGAAGTTCTTCCAACAAGCTCCTTAGCCAAATTGCATGGCAAACACACAAACAAGCTGCTACATACTCCGCTTCACAAGTTGACAAAGTCACAATTGGTTGCTTCTTAGAATTCCATGTAAATGCGGAATTTCCAAGAAAGAAAACAAACCTAGTAGTACTTTTCCGATCATCAATATCACCAGCCCAGTCACTATCACAATATCCCACGAACTTGGATTCTTTAGAAGATGAATAAAGAATTCCATAATCAAGCGTACCTTTGATGTACCGAAGTATTCTTTTGGCTACCTTTAAGTGCGAGGTAGTAGGACTTTCCATAAAGCGACTCAGGAGTCCAACTCCAAAAAGAATATCCGGCCTTGTACATGACAAATACCTTAAGCTTCCAATAAGACTCTTGAAAAATATGGGATTGACTCTATCTCCATCTCCATGCTTGAATATTTTAGCTTCACATTCAACGGGGGTGCTTACGGGATTGCAATTCTCCATCTCAAATTTCTTGAGAATTTCCTTTGCATACTCTCCTTGAGAAATAAAAATGACATCCTTCCTTTGTGCTACTTGAATTCCAAGATAGTAGGACATTAGGCCAATGTCCGTCATCTCAAATTCTCTAGCCATTGCTTTCTTGAATTCTTCCAACATCTTTGGATTATTTCCTGTAATTATCAAGTCATCTACGTACAAGCAAACAAGTAAGATGTCACCATTTTTAGCATTCTTTACATAGAGGGCATGTTCATGTGGACACTTAGAAAAACTATTTGCTTGGAAATATTTGTCAATTCTACTATTTCAAGCTTGCGGGGCTTGCTTCAACCCATATAAAGCCTTCTTTAATTTCAAGACTTTATCTTCTTGTCCTTCAACCTTATATCCCGAAGGTTAATCAATATAGACCTCTTCCTCCAATAGGCCGTTCAAGAAAGCCGACTTCATATCCATTTGATGGATTTTTCATTGATTTTGTGCCGCCAAAGCAATGACAAAGCAAATTTTTTCCAAACGAGCAATCGGCGCAAATACTTCATCATAGTCAATACCGGCATTTTGCTTGTAGCCTTTAGCTACCAATCTTGCTTCTCCCTTGGAATTCTTCTTTAGCTTGTACACCCATTTGACTCCAATAGTATTTTTGCCTTTTGGAAGTGTGACCAACTCCCATGTATCATTGTTTTTATAGCTTTGATTTCTTCATCCATTGCATCCCTCCATTTGGAATTTTGGCAAGCATCTTCAAAGCTTAGAGGCTCCTGTCCACTAGCAAACAAAAATGAGTAAAATCATACAAGTCATTTCTTACCACTTCCATATTTTCATACAAGTCACAGAGACTTCTACTCTTGTGAGGTGGTTCACTTGAATTTGAGCTTGATTCCCCAACTTCTTGATCTTGTGGTGGAGGTGTTGAAGGTGGTGTGATAGCCTGCTCCCCATCTTCTTCTTCATCATCTTCAAAGAATGGACTAAAAGAGTAATCTTGCTCTTTAGATTTTCACTCCCAAGCATTATCTTTATCAAACTCAACATCTCTACTTATGGTGACCTTTCCATTTTTGGGGTTATACAATTTATAACCTTTAGAACTTTTATCATAGCCAATGAAGACATACCTCTCCTTTTGTCATCAAGCTTAGACTTCTTCTCATCTGACACATGTGCATATGTGATGCTCCCAAAAACTCGCAAATGAGAAACTTTTGGCTTGAAACCGCTCCATGCCTCGTGTGATGTTTTTCCACGAACACTTTTGGTGTGACACCGATTTGATAAGTACACCGCACAAGCAACAGCTTCAGCCCAGAACTCTTTTGGCATATTTTTGCTCTTCAACATACTCCTCGCCATGTTGAGAATAGTTCGATTCTTTCTTTCCACGATGCCATTTTGCTGTGGTGATCTCGGAACTGTCAAGTAATGACGAATTCCATTTTTCTCACATAAAATCTTGAATTCATTTGAAGTGCATTTTCCACCATTATCGGATCTAAGTGACTTAATTTGATAGCCACTTTGCTTCTCCACCATGCTCTTAAACTTTTTGAAGGTTTCAAACACCTCCGATTTTGCCTTCAAAAATTAAACGCAAGTTTTTCGAGAAAAATCATCAATGAAAAGTAACAAACAATTACTTTTACCAAGTGAAGATGGCTTGATAGGTCCGCACACATCCATGTGAATTAACTCGATAGGGCATCTTGCTCTTGTTAAAGACTCTTTAGGAAAGCTTTTCCTTGCTTGCTTTCCAAAGAGACATCCTTCACAAAGTTGGTTGGGATGATCAATTGTTGACAATTCACCATGCTTTCCTTCTTCATCAACCTTAGGCTATCAAAATTCAAGTGACCAAATCTCATATGCCAAAGCCAAAATGAATCTTTGGCACATGAAAGCAAGCACCTCGGAACATCATTTTCAAGATATAAGATGAACATTTTATTATTAGCCATAGGTACTTTGGCTAACAATATTCCCTTTTCATCTCTCATATACAACTTTTTGTCTTTCGAATGAATGTCATAATTTTTCTCCAAAAGTTGTCCCAAACTTAAAATATTACATTTCATCTACGCGCATACAAAACATTGGAGATTTATTGATGACTTCCATCTTTTAAGCGAATTAAAATCGTACCTTTTCCTTTGATTTGAACTCACGAAAAGTCTCCAGAAGTGATTGGGCCACCATTCAGCTCCTTAAGCTCCACAAATAAATTTTTCTTTCCACAAATATGACTACTTGCACCGGAGTCAAGGTACCATTTGTTCTTTTCCACACTTTCTTCTCCTTTGCATGCAAGAAGTAGAGTGGCATCTTCATCTTCATTTTTGCTCTCCACAAAGTTGTTTTTGTCCTCCGAATTATCTTTACATTCCCAGGAAAAATGTCCAAATTTATGACAAGTATAACATTCAACATTCGGTTTGTCATACCTTCCTTGATTTTGTCTCCATCCTTTGCCTCTTTCACGACCTCTTCTTTGACTATAGTCTTGGCTTTTATTGTCTCTATTTGGTGGTTGACTACCACCTCTTCCTCCTCTACCACGACCTCTGTGCTGCGAACCATGCCTTTCATCTTTCTCCTTGAAGGAAAGTTTTGCTTGCAACGCCTTTTCAACCGATTCTTCTTTCGGTTTCTTCAATTTTTCTTCATGGGCTTGCAAAGAACTAGAAAGTTCATCTATGGTCATGGTGTCCAATGTTAGATCTAGTTTTAATGATGCAAATAATATACCTCCGCAGGAAATCAATTACAGAAGAACAAGGAATCGAGAAGATACTACAAGATCGCTGAAGTCAATCTTGATGCTTGAGGAAAGAAATCAATCAGCAAATCTGGATGCCTAAGGAAAAGAAAATCAATCAGCAAAGGCTAACGGACAGCTGCGATGGAGAGAATCACGCAAGCCTAAACTTAAGGCATGAATCAAGGCCAGCATATCCGAAAGATTGAAGATCCAGTAAAGATTGTTAAGCGGCTAATTTCGGAAGGACCAAAAATCAAGGAGCAAGCCTTAATTATGTACAACGATTGAAGGAAGAATATCAAGGAAGAGCAACGGCTAGCTATCTTATTCTTGGAAAGAATCAATCTCTTTCCTAGGATCAAATCTCTTCGGTTGTCAAGCCTCGATCTTCATCAAAGTATTTATACCCCGCCTTAACCTTAGACAGATATACTTTGATCAAACCAAAAACCTCTCTTTATTCTACTGCAAACAAACATTGTAGTTCACTAAGATCTGCTGTGTAACAAGTCAGAGAAGAAAGGAGAGTATATCACTGGTGAGGCATTGTATAAAAAAGAAACGAGTGTTAGAGGAACTGTGTTATCAAGTCATTTCCATTGTACTCGGAGAAACGCATATACTAAAGAGAACTCCCTTGCAACCCAAGGGGACTAGACTACGATTCACATTGAATTCGAACCAGTACAAAATATCTGGTGTCTTTAATTCCTGCACTTTCTTTCTGCATCTTACCTTCTGTCTTTATAACTGTTAAGTTATTACATCTAGTCGACTATTTGATAAACTAGTCAACTAATAAGAGAATAAGTTTAAAAATATACAACTCACCCCCCTCTTGTACTTTCAATTGGTATCAGAGCAAGGCTCAAATTTTACTTTTGCTTAACAGCTTGTGAGAAAAGATCGTGGCAAATCAAGTTATCATAGGAGCTCTCTTTCAGGAAGGAACTTCACATGTTAGACCACCATACTTCAATGGACAACATTTCTCCCATTGGAAAGTGCGAATGGAGATCTTCACCAAGGCTTATGACGTCAAAGTTTGGAGAGTCATCAAAAAGGGAAACTATCCCTTACCTGCAGCTATTCCACCACTTGCTGACCCTGAAGATATATATTCATACACAAAAGAGCAATTGGAAGTGGTACAAGTTAACAATAAAGCAAGAACTTTGCTTCACAATACTATAAGTGGTGAAGAATACGAGAAAATCTCAAGCTGTGACACATCCAAAGAAATGTGGGACAAGCTTGAAGTCACATATGAAAGAACCAGCAAGGTAAAGGAAACACATATCAACATGCTGGTTCATGATTACGAACTCTTCTCAATGAAAGAAGGAGAATCCATTGAAGAAATGTTTGCCAGATTTAGCAAAATAATCAACGATCTAAAGGCATTTGGCAAGCCTTATACCAGTGGTGATCAAGTTAGAAAAATTCTCAGGAGTCTGCCAACCACCTGGCAAACCAAAGTGGTCACACTAGAATCTTAAGATCTAAACAAATTATCCTATGATGAGCTATGAGGAGAACTCATAGTTTTTGAAAGGACACATCTCAAGAAGACTAGTCAAGAAGAAAAAAAGAAAATAGTCGCATTCAAGACTTCAACTGAAATAGCTTAAAATGAAATTGATGATGATCCTGAAGCTTTACAAGAAGAGATTGCTATGATATCAAGAAACATGGATGGATTAATGAGAAGATTCCAGAATACAAAGAAAGGAAGAATTCCACCCAGACGATCCAGGCAATACAATGAACAGGACAAGAATGATGGAAAATGCTACGAGTGTGGAAGATTTAGGCACATTCAAGCAGAGTGTCCAGAACTGAAAAGGAAGATCTCTAGAGTCTTCAACAAGAACAAATCCTTCGGAAGCTGGAGTGACGAGGACAGCTCAGACCAGGAAGAGATAGCAAATCTCTACTTCATGACGATTCTGGAAAACGAAATAAACAAATCCTCAGGATGCTGGACAGATGAGGATACTTCAGATGAAGAAAATGAAAACTGTTTCATGGCACGAGGTGAAACGAGTGAGGTAAGATCTTATGACTATGAAAGATGCAATGAATTACAGGATATTCTTGATTTAACTTTGAAAGAGTCTCAAAAAATGATGAATGAGCTTAAGAGACTCACTAAAGAAGTTAAAGACTGGAAACTCAAACATGAAGTATGTGAAATCGAAAAGGAAGTACTTCAAGAAGAGTTTGAGGAATTGCAAATGCAACTCAATGGCATGCGCAAGTCCACCAGTCACAGTTCTGTTCGGTCAAACCAGACGACTCACAAGTCAACTGGAAAAGGACCAGTCAGAACTAAGTCGACTAGTACTAACACTAATGAAAGACCTAAAAGTGGGTCAGAAGTTACGTGTCATTACTGTAACAAAAATGGGCATAAATATTCCTTTTGTCACTTTCGTAAAGTAAACGTTTCAGGATGGGTTTGGAAGCCAAAAAATAATTCTGAATCTAGTAACACTAACCCTCCAGGACCCAGGCAAGCTTGGGTACCTAAAAGAAAGTAATGGCCTTATTTTGCAGGAACACCACAGAATAAGTCGCAAAGGAAAATGGTATCTAGATAGTGCGTGTTCCAGTCATATGACAGGTGACAAAAACCTGTTCAAGGAAGTTACAAAAATTGATGGAGGAAATGTCAAATTTGGGGATGACTCAAAAGGCAAAATAATCGGTACTGGAACAATTCCCTTCAATAACAACTGTGACATCAGTGAAGTTTATCTTGTCGATGGCCTCAACTATAATCTCTTGAGCATAAGTCAACTTTGCGACTCATGATATGAGGTAAATTTTAAGAAAACAGGATGTGCTATTAAAGATGAATCAGGAAAAATAGTCCTTCCTGAAAAAAGGTATGGAAATGTTTATATCCTTTATAGTTTTGCAAAGATTGATGGTCATATTTGCTTAACTTCTATGTCTGATGGTCCATGGTTGTGGCATAGGAAACTTGGTCATGCTAGCATGCATTTGATTGAAAAAGTGTCCAAACATGAGTTAGTTATTGGTCTACCCAAACTAAATTTTTCTAGAACTCATATCTGTGATGCATGTCAAATGGGTAAGCAGACCGGAAACTCTTTCAAAAATAAGGATATAGTATCTACTTTAAAACCTTTGCAATTACTTCACATTGATTTATTTGGGCCTACTAGAACTGCTAGTATAGGTGGAAAAAAGTATGCTTTTGTTATTATAGATGATTATTCACGTTTAACTTGGGTAATTTTCTTATCTCATAAGGATGAAGCATTAAGACATTTTGAAGTTTTCTGCAAGAAGGCTGAAAGAGAAAAGGGATATCTAATCTAAACTATTCAGAGTGACCATGGAGGAGAATTTGAAAGTAGAGCATTTGAAGATTTCTGTAATGATCAAGCATACACTCATAATTTCTCTGCACCACGCTCACCACAACAAAATGGAGTTGTAGAAAGAAAAAACAAAACCCTCCAAGATATGGCAAGAACCATGTTACTAGATCATTCAATGCCAAATCACTTCTGGGCAGAAAGCGTAAGTACAACATGTCATATTCTCAACCGATGCCTCATAAGCCCTATTCTGAAGAAGACTCCATATGAATTATTGAAAGGTAAACGTCCAAATATCAGCTACTTCAATCCCTTCGGAAGTAAATGTTTTATCCATAATAACGGCAAGGATAATCTTGGAAAATTAGATCCAAGAAGTGACGAAGGTATTTTTCTGGGTTACTCTTTAAATAGTAGATCTTTTAGAGTCTATAATAAATGCACATTATGTGTGGAAGAATCAGTACATGTTATATTCGATAAAAATAATTCCTTGACCGAGAAAGAAATTAATGCAGGTAATGAAGATCTAGCTCAAGAAATTCAGGAGACAAGCAAATCTCAAGAGTCGACTGATATATCTGCTGCGACAGAGTCAACTGGTGAAATTAGCAGCAATGTACCAGATCAACCAATCGAGTCGACTACCAATGTGGTGCGTCTAAATAAATGGAGAAGCGAGCCTGAATATCCTTAAAAATTCATTATAAGGGATCCAAATGAAGGAATGAAAAACAGGGGAGCCCTAAAAAAGAAAGCAAATATTGCATTAATTTCTCAGATTGAGCCAAAGAAGATAGAGGAAGCACTTAAAAATTCAAGTTGGGTTCAAGCTATGTAGGAAGAGTTAGATCAGTTCAGTAAGAATCAAGTGTGGAATCTGATACTCAAACCTGAAAATGTTTCTGTAATCGGAACAAAATGGGTTTTCAGAAATAAATTGAACGAGCATGGAAAGGTCGTAAGAAACAAAGCCAGACTGGTTGCATAAGGGTACTCACAACAGGAAGGAGTCGGCTATGATTAAACCTTCGCTCCAGTAGCTCGTTTGGAATCCATACGAATCCTTCTAGCATACGCATCATTTAAAGGATTTAGGCTGTTTCAAATGGACGTTAAAAGTGCCTTCTTGAATGGATTTATTGAGGAAGAAGTATATGTGAAACAACCACCTGGGTTTGTAGATTCAAAGTTCCCATATCATGTATACAAGCTCACTAAGGCGCTGTATGGGCTAAAGCAAGCTCCTCGCGCTTGGTATGATAGACTCAGTTCTTTCCTTGTTGATCACGACTTCACAAGAGGTAAAATAGACACTACCTTGTTCATCAAAAGATCATCGGAAGGTAACCTCATCTTCAAATTTATGTTGATGATATTATATTTGGTAGTGCTAATCCTCTTATGTGCAAGGAATTTTCAAATCTTATGCAAAGCGAATTCGAAATGAGTGTGATGGGAGAGCTAACGTTCTTCCTCGGACTACAAATCCAACAATCTGAAGGAGGAACCTTTATATGTTAGACCAAATACACAAAAGAATTGATTCAAAAATTTGGTATCAGCAATGCAAAATCCATTAGCACACCAATGACGCCTTCCACAAATCTAGACAAAGATGAGCAGGGAATTCCTGTTGATTAAACTAAATATCGTGGGATGATTGGATCACTACTGTACCTAACAGCAAGTCGACCCGATATTATGTTCAGCGTATGCAAATGTGCCAGGTTTCAGTCAGCTCCTAAGGAATCACATTTGACCGCAGTAAAAAGAATCATTCGATATCTCATTGGAACTGTATCTCACGGACTATGGTACCCTCGCTCTAACTCTTTTAAATTAGAAGGTTTTTCAGATGCTGACCTTGCAGGTGATAAGGACGATAGAAAAAGCACAAGCGGTACATGTCAATTACTGGGAAAAGCTTTAATAACCTGGAATAGTAAAAAACAAGCATCGGTTGCACTATTCACTACTGAAGCTGAATACATTGCCATTGGACAATGCTGCGCACAACTGCTGTGGATGTCTCATCAACTGGGTGACTATGAACTTTGGTTTAAGCCTATACAAAATTTTTGTGATAATTCAAGTGCTATTTGTCTTTTCAAAAATCATGTGCATCATTCAAGGCAAAAGCATATAGATATCAAGCATCACTTTATTAGAGATCATGTTCTTAAGGGAGACATAGAAATAACCTTTATTGGAACTACTTATCAGTTAGCTGATATTTTTACCAAACCTTTATCAGAGGAGAGATTTTGTGATATAAGAAAGTTACTTGGCATTACTTGCTTTACTAATAACTTTTAGGACCCATGTGTACTGTTAAAGTTTTTTTGTGTAATGATTGTCCTTTACTCATGCATTAATTACGCCTCCGCTTTTTCCCTCTCTTTTCTCTTCTTTCACATCAGTTCGTTGTTCAAAGTTGGAAAGCCAATCATCACGTCCTTTCAACTGACATCTTTTCCTTTTCTGTACTCAACTGTCAAAAACCCTCTTCTTAAGGCGGAGAATCCTTTCAATCACCTTCATTGTTATCTTCTCTCCAAAGCTCCGATCAAAACCTTTCCCTTTAATGGCTAAACATCCCAGAAATCCCTCTGCTTCTACCAAAAAAAAGCACCCATTCCAAAACAAAACTCCCATCTATGCCCCCAAAAAAGGTAGACCTGGGGTCCGATCATTCCGAGGGTTTCACCTCCTCTTAGGGCGATTTCTCTGAACACTCTCAACTCCTAGGAGAAAAAGCCCTAGGTAAACGACCCTTGGAAGAAACCCATGTCTCCTCCAGCCCAAAGAAATCCAAGGTTGATTTTTCTGCCTCTCTCGAATCTGACCTCAACTTCTGGGATTCCCCAAATAGGGATTTCTTCATTGCTCTGAAGGATAAGCCCGTTGCTCATGGAAGGGTCGTCGACCTTGAAGACATGGAAGCCCTCAATTGCAAGGTCAAAGACCTCTTCGTTCATCAAGGATGGGTTAAGTTTCTCTCTATTCCTCCGCCCAAGGTATATGAACCTCTGGTAAAAATATTCTATGCAAATCTCCGCTCTAGTAAGCCTGATAGGTTGGAATCTTTAGTGTTAGGCAAATGCATTGTTCTTGATTATGCTCTCTTTGATTCGCTCTTTCAGTGTTGTTGTTCTTGGTTTCCTATGATTTTTAAAAACACTTGGCCTGATGACTTTGAAATTTCTTTTGACCAAGCCAAACAGTGTATTGCTGAGTGTCCCTCTAAATCCCTTCCAAACCAATTAGGTCCCTGTGATGTTAGTTTTGAGACTCGAGTTCTGGCCCATATTGTCGCAACTACTCTGCTTCCCCGTACTGGTTCCTTTTCAACCTTCTCTCAAAGAGACACATTCTTCGTGTACTACCTTGTGACCAAACTCAAAATCAAGCTTTCCTCCTGGGTTATCAATTTAATGATCGAAAGTGCTGAAGATCCGACGAGTCTATCCTATGGCATGGCAATTACTCACATTTTGGAAGCCCATCAAATTTCCCTGTCCAACTATCCCTTCGTCAATGTTTCAAAGTCTTACAATTCTAGAGCCTTTGCTAGTATGGGCTATGTGAGTGTTAAGGGCTCCTGGGTTAAGAAGCATGATAGTGAAGCAAAGCCTGCTCCTATAGAGCCCAAACCTCCAACCTATGTTCCTCATCCCAGTCCTGATTTTGATGACAAGCTTCGTGCCATTGACTCTCAACTCTCTGAAATCAAAAATCTTCTCATAGCTACTCAGTCCACTATTGATGACATTTATGCTATTTCCAAGGAAACAGGGTCTAATGTGTCCAAAATTAGAGTTGTTCTCAAAGTCCGGGAGAATGCTGTCAAAGCCTTCAGGGAGATTCGTGACAGGTTGGATGGAGTGATCATCTCAGCCAATGCTAGCTTTGATCAATTGAAGGAGGCCATCTGCAATACCCTTACTTATTTTTTGCGCCGTTAGTATGATTGTTTCAGACAATTTTTTTTCTTTGCTGTGCTGGTTATGGGCTATTTTTTTGGCCCTTGGATATTTTATTTTGTTGTGCTGTTTTTTGTGGGCTATTTTCTGAGCCCTTGGATAATTCCTATAACTCTCCTGTTTAATATTCTATGTTCTGCTTAGTACTTGGTTTGTTCCCTCTTTGCTGATGCCAAAAAGGGGGAGAAAAGTATATGTTATATCTGCACAGGTACAATTCACCACCGCAGGAGAAGCATATGTTATATCTGCACAGGTACAATTCATATGCAGGAGTCGACTGTCGACTCTAACCATGGATTAGTAAATTGCATGAACTGAGGGGGAGGAGTACAATGGACTAGTCAACTGCATACATACATTGAGGGGGAGTAAAACACAGGGAAGTCAACTGGTGTTTACACTTATATATTATTTTGTCATCATCAAAAAGAGGAATGATGCAAATAATATACCTCTGCAGGAAATCAATTACAGAAGAACATGGAATCGAGAAGATACTATTAGATCGCTGAAGTCAATCTTGATGCTTGAGGAAAGAAATCAATCGGCAAAGATTATAAACCAATCAGCAAATTTGGATGCCTAAGGAAAAGAAAATCAATTAGCAAACCAATCAGCAAAGGTTAACGGATAGTTGCGATGGAGAGAATCACGCAAGCCTAAATTGGACATTTTAATAGCAACAACAATATAATCAAATTTCGAATCTAGGGATCGTAGTATTTTTGCAACGACCCTATCATCCTTCAACTCTTCACATATCTTTTCATTTGATTGACAATAGCCAAACTTTTGAAATGTAATCTGAAACAGATTCATTTTCTTTCATATGCAATGATTCAAACTCTCCTCTTAAGGTCGGGAGACGAACCATTTTCACTTTTTTCAAACCTTTAAAGGAAGTTTGAAGAATGTCCCATGCTTGCCTGGAGGTTGTCGCATTTGCAACCTTCTCGAACATCTTGTCATCCAAACCTTGATGGATGAGAGTGAGTGCCTTTTGATCTTTCTTATTTGTGGTAGCTGCATCTTCCGCTCCATCAACTGCAGACTCTACCGGTTCCCAAACATCATAGGCACCAAGCAAGGCCTTCATTCGAATACACCAATTCCCATAGTAATTAAGACTGAGGTTACCTTTCAAAGACAACACTTTAAGTTCTATCATGTGTGCCCTCTAAGAAATTTTCCGGTACTCCATGCTTTTCGTTTCTTCTTTTAAGTTGGAAAATGTTCTTTTAGTTTTTGTTTCTCTTACTACATTCAATTAGGGCTAAAAGTACAAATGCTAGCGTTTCCTAAGCAAGAAGAATTTTAGGCCTTTCCTAGGCAAGCTGAAGCTAATCTTTTTGAAGCATGGTGAAGCTGAGTATACTGCATTGTTGGAACCTGTAATGAAACACAAACATGGATGTATATGACAACCAATTTTCTAAAATGGTATGTCAATTGCAACTAACTAATTCAATTCTCTTACTCTCTGCTTATTTGTTCACGTCTTATATATTTAGGTACTAGAGTTTCTTCAGGCAGTGCAAGAAAGGTGCTTACAGACAACATGAGCGTTTGTCAACATGTAAATAAAGTAGTATGTGTAGATAGTATCACCGTGGATGTGAATAAAGTATTCATTTGGTAACCATACAATATGAACAAATGTTTTGTTCCTAAACGCATGTACATAATGAAGCAACATATATGTAATGTTGTCTTCAACGCATGTTTTCATTTTACGATTTCATTGAATCATGCATTCAAGCAATCCAAATAGAAATAACTATTTCAGATTTTATAATATTGGGCCCGTGCTGGCACAGGCTATCACTATCTAGGAACTGAGGCCCAACATCACCATGCTAATTGACATACAGTTTTGAACAAAATATTCACTCATATATTTACACTTTATACTTTATTTACATACTGGCAAAAAGTGATGCATCTCCCAAGCGAAGTAGTCTTCTTCTTAACCGTCCTTGATAAAAAAACACCTACACAATCACAAAGTAATGATATGTTCATATGAAAGTAAGACTAAATGCAGACTTATCTCAGTAGAATAGTTTCATAGTAAGATAAAATTATTAGATATCTTAGATTAGACAGCTAAAAAATTTAAAATGGAACGTTTATTGTAGATTCATCTTTAAATTGCATCTCTTTTCCAATATCTTTGCACACGAAGTTACAATTGTATCTGTTTAACAAAGAGATCTCATTTATTGAAGAGAGTAGTTTAATTAACAATGTTCAAAAAGTGTAATAGAAATGATCATGCCAAAGAAGTGAAGAAAGCTAGTAGATACTGGAGGTAGCAGTACGACAGCTCCAAAGTGATGAGTAAGGAACAAAGAGTAGGATTTTGAAGTTTTCTAGTTCTAGGTAGAAGAAAGAAAGTGACCAATTAGTTTTCAAAGTACGTTTCTAGTAACTATAAATATGAAGTAGGCCAAATAAGCTTTCGACTTTGCACAACAACCCAATGACATGGAGGTTGTTTCATCACTTCTGTCTTGCCATTGCAAGCTCTATCATCTATCCAAAGATGTTTCTTAAGTTGAGTTCCTGGGATTTCAGGTTGAAGTTGAAGTACAGTTATATATATGCTCTTACAATATGAACATACCTAAATTAAGTAAGCAATCTTTTATCATATTACACGGCTCAGTTTTGTCATCTACCAATGATTACGCTAATTCAAAAGTTTACTCATTTAAAGGTGGCTTGGAACCAATGAATTTATATGTAATACCCCCAATATTTTAAATGAGGACATATGGGGTAATTAGTAAATAATTTAAGTTTGAAGAAAAAGAAAAGAAAGAAAAAAAACAACTAACTAAATAAACAAAAAAAAAGGAAAAGTTTAAGAATTGATACCAAAAAGGGCCGAAGCCCATACAATACATCTGCCCAACTTTTAAAAAGGTTGGGGGAAGGGGACGAAGCAGATGCTTCAGAAACGAAACAAAAAAAAAACAGAGAAGGAAAGAAAGAGAGAAGAAGAAGAAAGCTTTGGACAAAGACGTTAACAAGAATTGGGGGTTGAAATTGAATCCTTCGACTCAAGAGTTTAATTTTTTCTCCTCATCTGTTGAGTTATTTCACTGTATTTATGCAATTTCATGTGGTATAAATGAATTCAATATCAACTTTCTTTTATATAAAAAGAAATATACAATTACTATGGAGATAACAAGGCTATAAGGGTTTGGTTTAAGCACTGATAGGTCTACTTCTAGAGGAATAAATTATACTAAATAGTTTGAAATTGATATAATTATGGACTAGTTCTATGATTAAATATAAATACCTTTTTATTTACAAGATTTTTTCGGGGCTAATTTAAATTACTCATAGCATAGGTAAATATAAATCCACATATTAAGACTCAAACATGAACCTCGATGATTGGGTTTTCTAGAATAGCTATGAATTAGCCTAATAAGGAAATTAAAATGAGATCGATATTATGTAATTATAGATTGATTGGAGGAATTTGTACGAATTATTCGAGGTGAAGCATTGGTATTTCGGTACGAGTACTGTGAGTAGTAATCTTACCGCAATTTGTGTTTTCATAACTTGCATGATTTACACATGATTTTTAATATGAATATGTTACTGATTAATTTGAGTTGCATGTGGGACAAGTCTTTTACTCGATATGATACCGAAATAGTTATTTGAGAAGATTACCGTTGTTTTAAATATTTCAGTTGTCACTAGATCTGTTTTACCGTTACTTGATTTACTGTTATCGAAATGAAATTATATGGTTTGATAAGAACCGAAATGCCCTATATTGATTTAAAATATTTTCTACGAGTATATATACGGATTACAGAGGCAAGTATAAATGGGAGTAGACATTGAAGGATCCCATAGCTAACGGCGAGTTCGTTAGATCTGGTGCACCTTGTCATTACAGATTACCGTTATAGCCCTTGCTAGTGGGAAGGTAGAACTAGCATACCGTTACCGATTTCCCTCGAGTAGGGACTACCGTTATATTTGACATCTTGCGAAAAAGACCACAGTTATACCGATTACATGATCCGTTCATTGAAACCTCCCAAAATATGAATATTGATATTATACAGTGGTTACCAAACTTATTACGGAATTTTCAATCGTATTATACTACAAGAATAACATGATGAGACTGAAAATTATTTATTGTTTCTGAAAGGGGCATTTTTACGATAATTTCCGTTTAATATACTAGCATATTTTCTGACTTGTACCCAAATAAAAACGGTTGTGGTTAAGTGTTATTACTCACTGAGCTAGCGACTCATTTCCCGCTAATTTTTTTCAGAGACAGCAGTTGACGCGGGCGAGGATTTTGTTAATTAGAGCGCACATGTTGATTGTTCTTGGTGAGCCTTGCACTTGTTCGCGTGGGCGGAGATTTTATTTATTGTTACACTCTTTTATTTGAACTCTTAAAGTCGCTCCATAGTCATTATTTTAGTGTCATGAGTATTCTTTTGTTATTATAGTCTTATGTTGAGTATCGTTCTCATTTATCAAAGTTGGAAATAAATTAGTATTTCTAGTGGTTAGTTGGTGGTTTAGTTATGGTGGAGACTTGTATTGGTTAATTTACAAGTTGTCAATTGTTTAGTATGATATTAGGATGTTTGGTTGTTGATTTGAAACAGAAATTTTTTTTGGGATGGTCCAAAAACAGGGAAAACTCTGTCTGATTTTCTGTAAAATTACCGATGAGGCTTACTTGGGAGCACTTGCTCCTAAGCGCCGGTCACAATCCTAAATTAGGTCGTGACAAAGTAGGTATCAGAGCTTAGTCTTTAAGTCCCGAGTCATGGAGAAATGTTGTGATGACTCGAAAAGTCATCACTTGTTTTAGAAACAAATTCAGCATTCCGAGGCCTAAAAGCCTCCTTTTTACCTCACCTCGATTTGTGTGCGCAGTCCGCGCATGTAGCCGGAAAGCCTATATGTGAAAATCTGTGAAGAATAATGAATTTTGCCTTTAAAATGAATTTAAGTTGACTTCGGTCAATATTTTTATTAAACGGACCCAGATCTGTGTTACGACGATCCCGGGAGGTCCGTAAGAAAATATGGGACTTGGGCATATGCCCGAAATTGAATTCAGAGGTCCCAAGCCCGAGAAATAAATTTTTAAAGTAATTTATTTTTTGAAATTATTATTGAGATTTGGAAATGAATTGTGATTGGAACTGGATGGTATCGGGCCCGTATTTTGGTTCCGGCGCCCGGTACAGGTCTTATATGGGATTTAAGATAAGTCTGTGAAATTTGGTAAGAAACGGACTTGAAATGACGTGAATCGGATCGTTTTTGAGAAAAATTTGAAATTAGAAGTTCCTAAGAAATTTCATGATTTTGATGCTAAATTCATAGTTGTTGATGTTATTTTAGTGATTTGAATGCACGAGCGAGTCCGTATGATGTTTTTAGGTTGGTGTGCATGTTCGGTTTGGAGCCCCGAGGGCTCGGGTGAGTTTTGGATAGGCCACGGAGTGAATTTTAGACTTGGAAAATTGCAGGTTTTTACCTGGTGTGTTCAGGCCTGCAGGCTTCGCATTTGCGAAGCCTGGCTCGCAAATGCGATAATGCGAGGGCTATGTCGCAATTGCGAAAACAGCCAAGGCCAGGCCATCTCGCAATTGCGAGGTTTTAATCGCAAATGTGATTTCCTCAGTTCCAGCCTTTAGTCGCAATTGCGACACAATAGTCGCATTTCGCAACTCGCAAATGCGAGAGCCCCTTCGCAATTCCCAGCATAGCAGAGGTCGGGGTTCGCAATTGCGAAGCCCTGTTCGCATTTCCCATATCTGCAACCTGCAACTTTTATACTTAGCCGAAAATCAACCATTTTTCACATCTTTTCAAAACACATACTCCCTAGGGTGATTTTCCAAGAACAACTCTTCTTCCAAATCGATTGTAAGTCAATTTTAACTCGTTTCCTTCAATCATTAACATCTTTTAACATGATTTCAACTCAAAATCAATGATTTTCATGGGGAAATTGGGTGTTTTGGGTAGAACCTAGGTTTTTTAAAAATTGGGGATTTGGACCTGGATTTGAGGTCCGATTTCAAAACAAATTATATATTTGAGTTCATGGGTGAATGGGTAGTCGGGTTTTGGTTCGAACCTCGGGTTTTGACCATGTGGGCCCGAGGCTGATTTTTGACTTTTTGGGAAAAGCTTTAAAAAACTTATTTCCATGCATTAGAGAAATTGTTTATTTAGCATTCATTGATGTAATTAAGTAACTTGTGACTAGATACGAGCGGATTGGTGGTGGAATCACGAGGTAAAGCTATAGTTGAGGCTTGAACTATGTTCGTGGCATCGAGGTAAGTGTTTGGTCTAACCTTAGCTTGAGGGATTATGAATTGTGTCCTATTTTTTACTTGTTTCTTGTTGAGTACGACGTATAGGCATGGTAACGAGTATCTATACGTTGGTGTCAAGCATGACCGTGAGTCTTGAATTGTAATTTATTGTGTTCTTAAATAATACTACGGATGCTTAAGTTGATGATTCTCTGTATTGAGCAAGAATTATGATTATTCTCGTGGAAATTACTTATGACTGAGTATTGGTGTTAGCTGAGGTAGTTAGATGTTGGAACTAGTTTAGTTATAGTTGTTTCCCCCTTGCCGGGGCGTAGTTACCTATACTGTCGATTCCCTTGACGGGATAGTGTAGTTCCTTATTGATCCTCTGCCGGGACTCTTGTTATGGTTGTTGTTGATTGTATGATTGGATCGGGTTGCACGCCGCAACAATGATATGATTGGATCGGGTTGCACGCCGCAATAATGATATATTTGGACCGGGTTGCACGCCACAACAATGATATGATTGGATCGGGTTTCACGCCGCTACAATAATATAATCAGATCGGGTCCGCAACAGTGATAAATGATATTGATCGGGTTGTACGCCGCAATAGTGTTGTTATATTTTGGGATCGGGTTGCGCGCTGCAACAATTGATGATACAAAGTGTTTATAGATTGGACACAAGTTCCTTATTGTTTCGCTGTGAATTCTAAGTTGTCCTTATGCCTTTATTCTTGATTTACGGTTGATATTGATATACCCCGCAGCATGTACCCCCTCCCATCTTTACTTGTTTATTTCTGTTCCGTTGTATATTATATAACTGCACAAGTTTATTTGGTAGTCTGGTCCTAGCCTCGTCACTACTTCGCCGAGGTTAGGCTAGGCACTTACCAGCACATGGGGTCGGTTGTGTTGATACTACACTCTACACTATTTTGTGCAGATCCCAGTGCTGCAGATTTCGGACCACAGTGAGGTTTCAGCTTCTTACTTACCAGGCGACCCGAGGTAGTCCTGCAGGCGTCCGTAGGCCTTGGCGTCTCCCTCTATCTATTTCTCCTACTTCTCTTATGTAGTTCCAGAGACAGTATTTTGTTATTTCTTTTAGACTCTTATTTGTCGTACTCCTAGACAGTCTATGAAGTTGTGACACCAAATCTTGGTTGGTTTTGTTATGGGATGGTATTAGTAGTACTGTTAACTTGAAATTTATTTCTTCCGCTTGTTAAATTATGGTGTTATAAACTGTTGATGCTAAGTCATTAAATAAAATAAAAATGGAAGACAGGTCAAATAGTTCAGTTAGTTGGCCTGCCTAGCTTTCACTAGTAGGCGCCATCACGACTCCCGAGGGTGGGAAATCCGGGTCGTGACAAGTTGGTATCAGAGAACTAGGTTACATAGGTCTCACAATTCACAGACAAGCTTGGTAGAGTTTGAGGGGTCGGTACGGAGACGTCTGTATTTATCCCACAGAGGCTACAGAGTTAGGAAAAACTTCGCATCTATTCTTTCCTGTCGTGCGGTTTGGTTTCTCAATGCTAATCGAATTCCTACTTTGTTCTTTCGCAGATGCCGAGAACACGCGCTTCCTCATCCACTGATCAGCAGCCTGAGCCCCCAGCAGCTCCCGCGAGGGACAGAGGCCGAGGCCGAGGCCGTGCTAGAGGCCGAGGTAGGGGCAGAGCTAAGCTCGGAGCAGCACCACCAGCAGTGGAGCCTCAGGTTGAGTTTGACGAGGAGGTTCCGGCCCAGACAGCTCCAGTGGGCCCAACTCAGGTCCCAGAGGTGTTTATTTCTACTCCAGTACTTCAGGATGCTCTGGTCCGTCTAGTGGGCCTCATGGAGAGGGTCACCCAGGCAGGCTTGCTACCTTTAGCCCCAGCCGTCTCTCAGGCTGGAGGAGGGGCTGAATACTGTGATTTTAACACGTTTTATGCCCATACTTGCCTATGCTTTATGTATGAATTGTCATAAAATAGACCCAGAATGCTTACAAAGTGCGCTTGATTGCAGGTTTGAGCGACAAGATGACAAAAGTCAAAAATCGGCTCGAAACGGAGTGAAACCTGCTCAAGTGTCAAAAATCATTGAAGTAGGGACAAGAGGACCTAGCGCGGACCGCACTGATTTGCTGCGCGGCCGCGCTAGGAGATTCAGAGAGAATCCATTTCAGGGGTTTCCATGCGCGGTCAGCGCTCCTTTCTACGCGGTCAGCGCTGGTGTCCACGCGATCGCGCTTCATTGTTGTGCGGTCCGCGCCCATTAGCCTGCGCGGCCGCGCTACCTCTTTGTGCGGTCCGCGTCCCCAGCTTCAGAAGTGAATGATCGAAGGCCAAGACCGCTACGTGGCCGCGCTGCATTTCTGCGCGGTCTGCGCCAGTCCCGCAGGGGTATTTTTGTCCAGTTTTTCTAGCCTAGTATAAATAGAATATTTTATTATTTCTAGGTCAAGTTTTAGATATCAGATAGCAGCAGCACTCGTGAGACGCAAGTTTTAGCCTATTTTGGGCATTTTCATCTTGTTTTATCGTGGATTCTTGTAGATTAACATTCTAGTTAATTAATATGTTGATTTTATCTACTACTTCTTCAATTTCTGTTGCTATTATGGCTAGCTAAACCCATTAGCTAGGGTTGTGGCTCAACCCTAGTGTGGGTAATTAATGGGTGTGATTGTTTAATGCTTGAATGATGTTGGGTGTTTGATATTTGGGTTAATTTTATGTTTTAACTAGGATTTGGTGGTTGCAAACACTAAGTCTAGCTTAGTGGGTCTTGACTCTTCTCGAGAAAGAGTGTCTATGACTCCAAAACTAACCCAACAAGGAATTGGGATGGACCCATGAGAATGGTAGTCCCAATTAACGGGTTAAACCTCGAAAGAGTAATTACCCAACTTGAACCCTAAGTTACTTGGGCTTATTGGCCTACCCAATTGGTCTCGAGAGAGTCAATTGGGCAAAATCACTCTTTCTACCGAGAGGTGTGAGAGTGAGTGCAATCATGCAACGGTTATAGCATAAGCCCCATAATCATCATTCTTGTATTAGGAATCTCTACCCGTTAGTTGACCACCTAGGTAAATGCCACGACCCTAGTGCCTTTCTCTATCTTGCACACAACCTAGAATTAATATCTTAGCATAATTTAGTTATAATTAGTAGTTGTTAAATTGTAGTTGATAATCATAAAAATCCAAAAATGAAAGAAGATCAATTAGAAGCAAACACGCATTTCTAGGCTAAGCAAATATCCAACTCCCTTTCTAGTTCCCTGTGGAAATTGACCCCGATACCACTATTGGGTAAAAGTATTAGCGCCCACTCTTCCTAAGGTTGAGTCCGCTGCGCGATTCAGGGGCCTAGACTCCTGCTACTCGCACCGGAGCAAGTGGCTCATCAGTTTCAGACTTCAGCAGCTCAGCCAGTTGGAATAGTTCAGCAGGGTGTGGTGGCCCAGACCGGTGACGGAGTAGCCATGACTGTCGATGCCTTGTGGAGGTTGGATAGGTTTACTAAGCTCTTCACTGCCACTTTCAGCGGTGCATCTTCTGAGGATCCCCAGGATTATCTAGACAGCTGTCATGAGGTTCTCAGGAACATGGGGATAGTGGAGACCAATGGGGTCGACTTTGCTACTTTCCGCTTATCTGGATCCGCCAAGACTTGGTGGAGAGATTATTGTTTGGCTAGACCAGCCGGATCGCCAGCTTTGACTTGGGAGAAGTTTACTCAGCTATTCTTGGAGAAGTTTCTTCCCGTTACTCAGAGGGAGATTTACCGGAGGCAGTTTGAGCATCTCCAGCAGGGTTCCATGACTGTTACCTAGTGTGAGACCAGGTTTATTGATTTGGCCCGTCATGCTCTACTTATACTCCCCAGAGAGAGAGAGAGAGAGAGAGGAGGTTCATTGAGGGACTTATCCATCCCATTCGACTTCAGATGGCTAAGAAGACGGGGAGTGATATTTCTTTCCACGAGGCAGCCAATGTGGCCAGGACGGTCGAGATGGTTTTGTCACGGGGAGGTGGTCAGGGGTCTGACAAGAGGCCCCGTCATTCAGGCAGATTCAGTGGTACCTCGTCTGGAGGCAGGGATTCGTATGGTAGAGGCCATCCTCCTAGGCTCTTTCAATCAACGCCTCAGGTTTCTCACAGTGCTTCAGGTGGCCGTGGTTCTCATATACAGTATTCTGATCAGCAGCCCTACAGTGCATCACCAGCTCCTATCAGTGCACCGTTGCTCCAGAGTTTTCGGGGTGGTCATCCAGGTCGTCAGGGTCAGTCTCAGTTTCCTCAGCCGCAGCACTCAGGTGGATGCTTTGAGTGTGGTGAGTATGGTCATATCCAGAGGGCTTGTCCGAGGAAATTTAAAAATTAATTGTTATATTAAATATTTGAAATATTATCCATAACTTAATTATATCCAACATGGAATGCATATTTATTACTCTAATTGTATACATCTTTAACTAATAAAATTATTCTAACATGATTTCATTAAATTGATTATTAACACTCTCTAACGAAAAAGAAATAGACAAAAATTTTAAAAGAAGAAAAATGGTGTTCTTAATGTTAGGAGACAAAAAATAGCAAATTCTTTGTTTGCATTCAAAATCCTAAATTTTAGGATTTTTTACATACGTTAAATAAGGAAAATTTTAGTTTATTTAAAACATCTAAAAATTAGGGAAAGACTTAAATGAAAATTTTGTACTATGTAAAATTTATTTTAAAGGGGTAAAAAAGGCGAACGATATTTCGCTAAGGGCCTTCGTGCTTTTAATATAGTATATATATAGATAAATTAGTTCCGGTGTATCAATTTTTAAATCTTATCTTTTTTTCACTTCTAATTAGTTCGTGCTTTAACATGTATAAGTTTACAACAAAAAATTAAAGCACATTATATTATTGATTATAATTCAAAACATAGTCCTGTCATTTGTAAGCTTACTTAAGATATTATTTTTACTTATAATATAGGTTTGATTTACGATGTATGATAAACTTCAATATTTTTAGAAGTAAAATTAAAACTTAAATTATATTAATAAAATTCAAATGTACGTGTAAACTTTAAGGAGATAATTTTTAGCCTTTAATTATTTTATAGAGTTATTTCTTTTAAGGTGGATTGTGAACACCCTTTGAAATATTCACACTCAAACAGCAATACATATTTTATTATTCTATCACATTAGAATAAGCATTCCCAAACTTAAAGGGAGTTCTAAGTGCTTCTCCTAACCTTGGAAACTATTTACAAAAAGAAAATTTGTAATTTCGATAAAATTTAACCAAAATTCTCAGGCATTGTCACAAAAAAATCTCAAGAGTCTGATACTCTATTAGAATTATGGATTCATTCTAATTTTGAGAAGTCAATGGGATGCAACACGACAAAAACGTAAAAATATTCAAGATACATGAACTGATTCACAGTTCATAATAGAGACTTAACCAAGACAATTAAACAATTTCATGAAATAAGTAAATACATAAAAGCCAAAAGCTGAAAGGAAACACAAAATTTATAATCGAAAATCATACCTAATAGAGGCTACCGAGAACTGATTGCAATTGTTATTTCTTAAAGAAGTTAAGTATTCTAGTTTTCATAATTATTATAGGTGCCGTTCCCTAACCCTAATATAAAGTAAGGAAAAAGAATTTATATTAAGAAAAATTAAGTCAATAAGGAAAGATTTAATAAATAAAGTTTTAGTTGTTTTTAATGTCTTAATATTGTTAAATTACTATTTTGTTCAATATAAAACATATTTTTAAAGGGTAAAAAAGACGAACGACATTTCGCTAAGGGCCTTCGTGCTTTTAATATAGTACTAGTTTCTATGAACGTGCGTTGCACGTTAAAAGTTGTACGTAATGGTTTTGGCAATTCCTTTATGAAGAATATGAAATTTAAGTAATCAGAGAATTATATAGAATACAACANGTTCGAAAAAATATCATTATACTTAGCATAGACGTGAATTCAAAATGATTGGACATCATTATCTGAAACGTGCCAAAAACGAGAATTTAGTCATGTTAGTTAGATAATATTATTATATACTTATAGTTTGTTGTAAATATTGATATACCTTTCAAATATGCAGTAATATAATTGTCCGTGCGAAAAAATATGTTGTGACAGATGTAGTTCGACATTTGAAATTGTTCCCCCTTGTACTTTATTTGTTGTCATTGCAAAATACAAGCGTACTAAAAATTATTTTTCGATAAATTTGAAAGGATATTCTTCATTTTCAAGATGCGAAAGCTGAATTCTGGGGATGAACGAATGCTTGAAAACCTATTAGGAATTCTGCATGTATAACATTGTTGTGAAAACTTCTACATATTATTCTTATACTATTACATAAACTATTTGACGGATGTAAGTGCATTGTTGTTGTCGATGTTGATATCTCTCTTGAAAGTGCAACATATAATTATTCGTGGAAGAAAATATATTGTTGTAAATATAGTCTAATATTTAGGATGTTTGTCCTTGTGCTTTATTTAAATAACTACAAAACATAAACATACTAAAAATTATTTTTACACAAATTTAAAAGGATATTCTTTAGTTTCGAAAGACGAAAGTTGAATTCAGGGATAAACACATACTTAAAAGCACATTGACAGTATCATAAGTTCTGCATATATGACGTTATTGTCAAAACTTCTATATACCATATGTCTACTACATATTATTCACCGGAACTAAGTTTTTAGTAGCAGAACGGACATATTTTTCTTCAAAATCAACCTATATGCAATGGAAGATCAATTTTAACTTAGTCTAATATATATATGGTGACATTAATATACGTAAGAAATAATGAACTTGACAACAAACATGTACGGTAGACGACCATTGGTATTAAAGCATTTAAGTATTCTTCTTGATAGTAATTATTGGTATCATCAATCTTTTGCTGAGTTAAAACTGAAAATTATTTTATTTTTACCCTAAAACTTAGCAATCAATCTTTTTATTTAGTTGATCAACATATTCATTTTTGCTAGCTAAGATAGCTCTTTAATTTCTATCATGTAATTTGCACAAATTGCGTTTTAATCTAATGATGGACATATTTTCCTTATTAATGCACTACTATTACCATTAGGTTGATAACTAATTGTTCTAGAAGAACCAAATCATCTTTTATTTGATGCTCTTCTTCGGTTCCGACAAGAAGTAAAAAGTCACTGAATGTTGGATCTGTTCTTACGTTTATATTTCTTGTCATTTGAATATTTTTCATTTGAGGCCGTAAGTATAATTTGGCAAGTTAGCATTTACACTTTCTGCTTTCGTCAATTTTGCAACTACTTATAGTACTTGACAAAAATCACCTCTCAAACTATTACTTTTCCACCAAACGGTTCATTTATATCCAGTATATCTCTAAAACTCTAGGCAATTGTTTCGACCGTTTGATGCTTAGCCAAAAATGCTTCGAGATCGGAAGAGCGTNTTATTTCAGTTATTTGAAGAGGTATATCGAACCTAAAGTGAGTTGTACGACCTAATAATAAAATTGTTGATGGTACACCATTTGTTCTAATTGCTAACAATAGCATGCCTCTTGATCTGACAATTACAAGTAATGCATGACATATGAATATTATTTTAATTCCACCGGAGAAATCTATAAAGGATAATCCCGCTATACCAGAGTCAACTTTTTATAATATAGTCTTGAAAGCTTATTCTTGTTCAGTATTTTGCTTTGATTGTGCTTTCTCAAACACTTGTATGGCCTTCTTAATATTATACTAATCTTTTTTACTCTGTGATCTAATTTTTTTAATTTCTAACGCTCTTTTTATGAAATACATTTATGTACCATAAGATTTTTTCTAACTTGAAAAATAATTGTACTCATATGATGAATAAAAAAATAATTTAGTTGGATTCTCTTGCTAAATAATTAATTAAAAGATTTGATTATTTATTTTTAACATAAAAAATAATTTATTTCTGTTGACTCAGATTCCTAATAGTTCATCTCATGTTCAAATATAATATAATAATATATTATCGTGAGAGTTTTTTTTCTCACTCTCAACGCTTTATGCAGTACGTTTAACATTAATTTTATTTATTTTTTGGTATTGGATATTATAGAACGGTAATGTATTACCAATATGGAGGAAAAATATTAAATATTAAAAAAATTAACATAGAAGTTGTTGTAGTCCAAAAAACAAGTTATTACAGTTATGTCTTTTTCCTATGAGTTCTTCTGTTTAATATTTTAGGGCTATTTTGGTCTATCAATATTGTATTCGTGTTTTTATAATAATAATAAGTATATCTTAAAAGTAATAAATTACATGGCTAAAAATATGTCCATATCCCGAAAGTAATTATACTAATAGGAAATCTAACGTATTCCTAAAGGTATTAGGTTTGCATGCTAACATATAGTATTATATATCTATGTCCGAAACTAATAAGTCTTTTTAATACTTATTTTTCTATTTTTATATTATTATTATTGATAGCTTCAATTGAAAAAAAAACTCCTACACCTAATAAATCAAAGTCTCGTTCTTGCTTTTAATTCTTATAGGAATCATTGAATTTGTTTTATATTTTTATGGGAATCTACTTGAGTGGTTAAAAGTTAAAAAAAATTCCACGAAGTCTTAATTGAATTCAAAGTCTAAATTTTTGGAAAGTCATAAATATGACAATTCTATCCAACAGATTGGTTAAAAGTTAAAAAAAATTCCACGAAGTTTTAATTGAATTCAAAGTCTAAATTTTTGGAAAGTCATAAATATGACAATTCTATCCAACAGATTTAAAAATAGTTCAATATTTGAAGGATAATAGGATTCCTAAAGGCAATCATGTAGGATTCCTAACTTGTAGTATTATGTCCTAAAATTAATAGAATTACAAAGTTAATATCGAAAATTTCGATTATGTCCTTTTATTGTGAGTTATTATACTTAATATTAAAAGGTTATTTTTGTAAACCAACATTTTATTCATGCTTTTATAATAATATAGATAGATAGATATAGATAGATAGATAGATAGATATAGATTATCATACTACAAAAATTAAACTTTCCAAAGTATAGCCCTGGCAACGTAACATAGAGAATTCAATAATGTGGCCAAGATTTTTTTCATGTTGATGATTCAAATCCATTCTCAGATGAAGTTGACTAGGTGACAAGAACTCTAGGCCTTTACATCAAAAGAACGCAGACGGTGTAGTTGATATATTAGCTGACAACTTCGTTGACTTAGAACACAGCATTAAAATGCAATTTTGTCTATGAAAGAAAGCTGTCAATATGAGGCTATGAGCCATATCTTCTTATTCTTGTTTAAGGTTTAATATGATTCGTAACTTCTTTTTTTCCGTTTGGACATTCCCACTTCCTTGAGAAATTAGGAATTTATTCTTAGATCTAGGGTAAATTATCTTTGGTTAGTATTTATCTCAATTCTTTTTATTTAATTAGTTCAATAAAAAGTATAAATTATTTCGGTCGAACACTAACCATGGGAAATTAATATATTATGGTGCCAACAATGCATAACATGAGTTTTTTTGTCAAAATATATGGGGAGTGATCCCAAATATTTATATACTTCTTTAAGAACGTCATACAAATTACCAGGGTAAAATTAAAGAGCACTTCCTAGAAACAAGTTACAAAAAGAGAGGGAAAAAAGCCTCTTCTATCATTGATCTCCCTCTAATAATACACAAAATCAATGAGATTTCATATTCTTATCTATCTCTAGAAAGAGAATAAAATAACATATTGTTTGATGCAGAGGTCACACCCTTCTCCTTTTCCTTCTTCCAAATGACTTATCCGATTTCTTTACATCACACAATTTACAGAGCTTCTCAGATATCTTCGGTCTTCCTCGTCTCTTCAACTTGCAGGTGCTTTTCTTATTCTTTAATATCAATTTTAATATTTTCTATCTGTTTCTTCTTCTTTTTCGTTTCAAATTCATGAAAACAAAGTGAATTAATTACAGATTTTTGAGTTAGGGTTTTGATGGATGAAATTAGATTTTTTCTTTTCGGAGATGAATTGAAATCAAGAGAACAAAAATTTCGTCAATAATGGTGAATTTGGTGCATTGTCAGATTGTCCATGCAACGAACAATATATGGTTGATACCTAGCTTACCCAGAAGGACAAGTAGTGCAAGTTTCTCAAGCCATTAGCACATTAAGCGCTATGGTGGTACGTGCTTGGAGGCATTTAAAATTGATATTGGGCAATATAGTAATTAAGCTGTCACATTAAAGTTTTCTGTTATCTCATTTTTGATAGAATTTTTCTCGATTTCAGTGATGATAAAATTAACTGCGGGGCTCTGCAGAATATAGAAGGAGAGCAAGAAGTTGGTTTAGTGGTCTGGTAACAACCGTGAAAAATGGCAGAAGACTAAGTAGTGTCTCTAATGTAAGGTTGACGATGAAGAAATTCGGCAAGCAACAACAATCTGGTGCTAGCTTTATATTAATGGATGATGAATTTGGTGCGATGTCTTATGTCATGTCTTTTTAAAGTTAATAGCTTTTTAGCTTTTGGAGTTATAAATGTAAGAAACAGGCTAATCGATCATGCCAAACAATCTTTAATTTGGTGTATTGTATATAGCTAAGTGTATATTCTCTATTCTTATCCGGTTTCTCAATTAGCCCATTTTTCCTATTTTTACATAGCTGTCATTTATAGTCAAGTTCATGCCTCTATGAATTATACATATAGGGTTTTAGAATGTGATCAAGATAAGAATATGTCACCTCAAAAGTCGTCCTCCGCCTTGGGCCCATGTTGTGCATGGGCAACACCAGCCTAGTATATTGGAAAAGCTGCAATTTCGACTTGGGTGCTTACAAGTCTTTCTAATAAAGATCAAGGGCATTTAAGTCATTTCATACAAATTCTTACAAATATACTATACACGTGGGCTTATTTTTCTACACAAAATGCTACGTGCACACTACCAAAAAATGTCATTTTCTGACTACAGATTCCGACTACAGTAGTTGGAAAAGTATAATTTATTTTTTTAATTCTTTTTAATTTGTAGGCGACTGCCTTTTCGACTGTAGTAGTCGTAAAATTTGGCGCAAAATCCCGCGAATTAGTTTTTCCGATCACTATAATCGGGACAAAGTCAATAAAAATATTTGACCACTCTTCCGGCTACAGTAGTCGTAACGTTTAAAAAGAAATATTTGTTGTTATATCTGAATTTTGGTATAGAGATTAGCATGTCAAGAAAGAAATGGTACAACTGGTAAAATCTTGAAAGCATGGCCTAACTTTGAGCTTCTTTTCTCTGTAGATCGCTAGCTCGTGGTGTACTTAATTAATTTTTCCTTCCGAGTAGCTAATATAGTGATCTTAATCTTAATCTGCTGTGGATGCCCAAACGGACATGATGAGGTTTTTAAGGAAAGCAAGGGTTTAAACTGTAGATCTGACAAGGCTTCTCCTAGAGTAGTTGCTCACTTAATTTTCCTTGCAACACCCATTTTCAAAAATTTCTCGTGATCTTTTAGATTGTTCTTTGTTAATCTTTTATTTCCTTGTAAATTCTCAAAGGATAGTGCAGCTTGCTCAGTCATGAATGAGTTGAGACACGTGCATCGGAACAATATGTAAGATCATAACTTTATAATATTTTCAGTTTGATATTGATTTATTTATAAAATACTTATTACTTTTATTTCTGGATGGATACCATAGAAGCTTGGATGAGTGGTGTCAGACGCAGCCTACTTCTGATGATGGTATCCCAATCCAACCGTCACCCGATGATATGACTTCAATATGGACGCATGTAGCAGGTGGTGTATCCAAAGGAAGAGTTTACGGGCTTGGAGTACAACGGCCTTCCTCTTTTCGTCCATCGCCATTAGTGTCGGATGCTCCTACTGCGCAAAATGAGGAAGAAATGGGAGCAATGCAAAAGAAAATTGAGTTGTTGTCGAAACGATGTGATACGGCCGAAGCTCACATTGCTAGAATGGATAAATACATGAAAAAATACATGCCCCACTCTTATGATGACGAAGAGACTGATTCTAATGTGTATTAGTGATTTAAGGTTGATTACTGATAATAGGTGAATTTGACTATAATCACACCTTAAATAATCACCTTCTTGTGTAGTTTTAATGCTAAAAGTGATAACAAAATGCTCTTATTAGTGCTTTTCATGATTTGCAGGTGATATGTGTACAAGGAAGGCTAAGGAGCAGTTTAGGAGTCAAAAATTGGAGAAAAGAGGCCAAATGTGTAAATTCCCAATGAAGCCACGCCCTGCCAGCCCTTAGAATTCAGAGAACTGGTTTGTCCGCGGTTCTACCGCGACCGCGGTGGAAAGCAGCTGCAGAACTTCAGTGATTCCGCGAGGGTGATTGGCCGCGGTTCTACCGCGACCGCGGCAGAACCGCGGCAGGCGCAGAAAGTTCAGGGGTCAAAGTGTCAAATACGGGATTTTTAGACCTAAACCCTATTTAAAACATTAGACTTCGCCAAGAGAGGCATGTATTGATTTTAAGGTTTTCTTAGCAAGGAAAACCATTGTGAGAGAATACTCCAACCATCTTTCTTCCTTTCTTTTGATTTTTATGATGAATTCAATCTTAGTTTATTTTTCCATAGCCATGAGTAGCTAAATTCCTTGTCTAAGGTTTTGATGGAACCTATTGGGTGATGAACTTCTTGTTTATGTGAATACAAATTGCTAGTTTAATCTCTATTTGTTCAACGTCGTGTTTGTTGTAGTTAATTAACAGGATCCTCAATTAGCTGTGCCTATTTAGTGTGCATAACTTGGAAAAGAGTGCATATTTAGGGTATTGTTGAACAACACCACTCCTATATTATTAGAGGAATCTACAATTGCGGGTTTAAAGGCGGGATTAGGGATAACGAAGCCTTGGGTGTAATCTAAAGTGAATCGTGCTAAATAAAGTAAGCTAGTGTATCTCGGGAGAGTGCAATAGTAAATTACTGTGATTACTCGGGAGAGATTTACGGTAAGATTAGCGTTCATGATTGATAGAGATGTGTTGGTAAATTTGTATGAGCATAAACAGAAGGGATTCCATCAATAGGGGAAATCATTGCCTTAGCATTTTTTATCATAATTGTTTACAACCTTATTAGTTTAGTTTACAGCTATTTAGTTACTTGCAAGCTAGTTGTTAAAGAACACTCAACTGAGATTTGAATATTCGGGAAGCTGGTTCTGAAGAATTAGTGGGTCTGAAGATAGTGGTTGATAGGTTAACTCTCTGTGGATTCGACCCTGGGCGTAATACTCGGGTTATATTTGCAA